>NW_023270815.1:177875-183100 GCF_011800145.1 Mirounga leonina
TTCTTCTTCTTCTTCTTCTTCTTCTTCTTCTTCTTCTTCTTCTTCTTCTTCTTCTTCTTCTTCTTCTTCTTCTTCTTCTTCTTCACCCATCCTCCTCCTCTTCCTTCTTCATCATCTTCTTCTTCTTCCTCTTTTTTTCAGGTTCAACATACTTTTTTAATGTGTTTGGAATGGAAGATTTTCTTAAATGTTTTCATGAATTTAGGACATTCCAGCATATATAATAAAAGTTAAGAGTTTTTTTCAATTTGCATATAAGTGGATCCAGAGAGTTCAAATTTGTGTTTTTCATGGGTCAGTTGTATATATTTATATATATTGTTATACTTTAATGGGAAAAAAAGAGTGTGGGTGAAAGAACATAAAAGTGTATTTGGCTAAAGCCCAGCTAGGGAATTAATTTCATTTATACCATGATGATTATGAAATTATTGTCATGGCTTATTAAGCCTGAGATGTGGGCCTGGGGGATGTTAATTGTAGGAGGATGCAGCCCTTGAGACAACTACATTAGGCAATGAAATGGTGTAAGGAGAGCCATGGATTGAATCTCCCTCTACCCAATTCACCACCTCCCTTTAATAATCATTGTTGATGTTCTGTGATTGATAATTATTCATCTGGATGTCATAGGAACTTGTTTACCTCTCTAATGCCCTATCAGGTTGGATAGATGAATAAAAATAATATTGTAAACCCTCTAACCACAAATCTCAAGATTTGTCATTTGTTACCTATGCAATAAAAAATGTCTCTAAGGGAAACGGGGTGATTCATTCAGTTAAGTGTCTGCCTTTGGCTCAGGTCATGATCTCAGGGTCTGAGATCGAGTCCCACGTCGGGCTCCCCACTCAGCGGGGAGTCTGCTTCACCCTCTTCCTCTGCTGCTCCCCCCACTCATGTTCTCTCTCTCTCTGTCAAATAAATAAAAATCTTTTAAAAAATATCCCCACCAAAGAACTGTAGCTGTAAGAGCTTCCACCCATGATTTTTCCTTGCTCAGTCACCTTCCTGAATGATTCCAGTGCTTCTCAATGTGGCCACATGTGGTGTGGCATGCCCGTTCCTCTTGGAAACTGTTAATAATAATAGTAATGTAATAACGTGTTATTCTTTAAATGTCATTGACCTATTTGTGCCATCGCTTAATCATACGTATAAATTAAATCCCACCAATTTAATCATTTTGCAAATTAATTGGAACAAATATTTAAGCAAAATGGCAGTAAGCAGGGTTACCCAGTGGTAGATGAGGGAAGCATACCTCTTAACTTCTTTGGGCTTACTAACTGGATTGACCCAAAAGCAAGTGCTGCCTGGAAAGACACTACTGCCTGTAATTACTCCTATCCTGTCTGATATTTTGTATTGTGCTTTTCCACTCTAATTATCACAAGCACCAAGCAGAGAAATTCCAGACCACTGCTAATTTTAGTTAGTTTTAGTGTGGTTTTATCCCCGTTGCATCCTCATCACTTTTTTTTTTTAAGATTTTATTTATTTTTTTGACAGAGAGATAGAGAGCACAAGTAGGCAGAGAGAGAGGGAGAAGCAGACTCTCCACTGAGCAGGAAGCCTGACGCGGGGCTCGATCCCAGGACCCTGGGATCATGACCTGAGCAGAAGGCAGCCGCTTAACTGACTGAGCCAGCCAGGCGCCCCATGGATCCTCATCACTTTTGTGACACCTAGTGTTTATACCTGGTGTCCCATGGATAACCAAGGCATTTTGCTAACGTACAAGGCAAAGATGCCTTCCATCTAAGGGAGAAGGAAGAGGCTTCTCTTGAGATACTAAAGGGGTGAATTTGATTGAGCAATGTGGCACCATAAGGTGGACAAGGGCACTCAACAGAATTGCAGTAGTCTGCAATAATACATCCCTCAGCATTTCTGTCCCTTTACAAATTAATGTATATATTACTGTAATCTGAAATATCCCATCTTGAAGTTTAGTTCCCATATGACCTTGCACATACTTGGGCCCACATTTTTGGTAACAGAGACATAGAATGCCTCTCGATGGAAAGGCATGATAGCAGGCATGCATAAATGTGCCTCAGGGTTAACTCACTGTTTTCATTACTACTGCTTCTGTCATGATTTGTCCTGCAGTCCAGTGGGATATACAAGTCTCATCCATGGAGACCATTGCTCCAAGGCTTAATGAAACACACCACAGTAGTGCCATATTCTTTCCTCCGAGATACCAGATGATGGAGGATCCCACCGTCCACTCCCATCTTGTTACCCCAAGAGAAAAGCCATTTCAAATGATCTGTGTGCGAGTATAGGCAAAGGGGATTCTCCTTACGCTTTGAAACCAGACTGTGGGAGTGCAACTTCCAGAGCACCACAAGGGTCTCTGGTGAGAAGCCTTGTGGCATGTATGTGTGGAAGCATCCGCAAGGTGCCTCCCCTTCCCTCCATGAAAGCAGTCTGTTTCAAAGACAACATTCAAGTCACATCTGACTTCCTGAAGATACAAGGCTTCTCCTTTGCGGCTGTGGGATCAAGAGGAAACCACCATCCCTGAAACTCTGAAAAACAAGGCCGTGCGGAATGGAACTCTTCACTGCCATCTGGATGTCAGAAGATAGAACCGTATTCAAAGCTGTGTGTGGAAGCACAGGCAAGGGGCTAGGACCCGAAGCGTAGAAACAAGTCTGTGGAGAAGAGAACGTTCAGCGCACCACAAATTCCTTCCCTGACAAGCCTTCCGGCATGGATGTGTACACGCATTAGGAGAGTTCCTTCGCCTTCCCTCTGAGAAACAAGCCTGTGGAGATTCCCACTTGGAGATAACCTCCTGTTTCCAGGGTCCTTAGCGATTTCCAGGACACGGGCAGACGGACAGGCAAGGTGAGATGCCCCCCCGCCCGGTGTTGTAGTGAGTAGTCTGTGGACAATGCAACCTCCAGGAAACACAAGTTCCATCCAACGACAAGCTCTCTAACATATATGGGGAGACACCTCAGGATGGGGCATAGATTTCCTTCTGGGACACAAGAATGGGTGCAATGCAAGTTCCACTAACGTCGTGTTTCCAGAAGAGAAAAGCGATTTCCAATATACGTGTGGAAGTCTAGTGCAAGGAGGGCTGATGTCCTTATGCTTAGGCACAAGTGTGTGGAGCATGCACCGTTCAGAGAACCACAAGTTTCTCCAGCGAGAAGCATTCTAGCATGTCTGTGCTGGGAAGCTACAGAAACGTGCCCTGCCCTTCGCCCCGTGAATGCGGTCTCTGGGGAATGCATCCTTCCCTTAAGGGGAAGTTTGTCCCGCGGAAAAGCTCTCTAGCATGTTTGTCTTGAGGCAAGTGCAAAGTGCCATATAGCCTTTGCTCAGAGAAAGAAGTCGGTGAAGAAAGCAAGCTTCAGCGAAGAACACGACACGATAATTCCCACCAAACCCCTTCCAACAAGTATGTGTGTCCTTGCATGAGGAAAGTGCCATTTCCTTCCCTTGGAGAAGGGATTCTGAGGGGAGTGCAATTGGGGCCACGTCGTGGGTTTCCAAAAGAGAAGCTTCCTACCCTATATGTGTCGAAGGGCCACGGCAGGGCCATAGTCTTCCCTGGAGAAACAAGCCCTTGGAGAATGCCACTTCCCACGCAATTGCCTTGGACGGGCGAGGAACGCAGTTTCCCGTATCTGTGTGGATGTCTAGGAAGGGGTCAATGTCCTCATGCTCTCAAGACACGTCTGTGGAGCATGCACCCTGCAGAGACCCACGAGTTTCTCAAGCAAGAAGCCTTCTAGCATGTCTGCGCTGAAGCTTTGGGAACATGCCCTATCCTTCCCTCTGTGAATGGAGTCCCCGGGGAATGTCACGTTTCCCTCAGAGGAAGCCTGTTACAGTGACAAATGTCCTGGCATGTTTATCGAGATGGACGGGGACGTGTTGTAGCATTAGGAAGGTGCTGTACCCTTGGCCTGGTGAAACAGTAGCGGGAAGGAGGCAATTTCAGCCACAATGCGCTTTTCCAAGCAAGAAGTGTCCGAGCCTAAACGTGCGGAAACATCACGATCATGCCCCCTCCTTCCCTCTGAGAAAGAAGACTGTGGAGAAAGGCACTTTCCACGATCGTCTGGCTTCCAGGCGAGAAAAGCGTTTGCTAACATGTGTGTCGAAGTACAGAGATGGCCAGTTGTCCCACGCTCAGATCCATTCTCTATGGACTTGTTTCTCGCATCAGTATGCTAGCCCCTTGCCTGCCCTTTCCCACATAGATTTGAAATTGGTTCTACCTTCAGGTGTCCCGCTGGCAGGGAAGAGAAGCTTCTTGGCATGTATTAGTGAGAAGTACCAGGATCATGCCATAGCCTTCTGTGTGAGAAACAAGGCTGTGGAGCATGCCACTTTCCGCGACCATCATGATTCCAGAGGAGATGAGCGATTTCCAAAGCCTGCGTGGAAGTCGAGGGAGGGGGCAATATCCTTACTCTTAGAAACAAGTCTGGGGAGCATGCGCCATTCAGAGAACCCCACGTCTCCCAAGCAAGAAGCATTCTAGCATGTCTGTGTGGACGCCGCCACGGGAAAATGCCCCATCCTTCACTCGGGGATTCGAGTGTCTGCACAAAGCAACGTTCCCCTAAGAGGAAGTTGCCTCCAGTGAGAATCTTTCTACCACGTTTGTGTAGAGGCACGGGCAAAATGCCATGTGCTTGGCTCAGAGAAAGAAGACTGCGAATAAAGCAAGTTTCCATGAAGAACACGACACGTGGAAGCAAATCCCTTCGAACTGACACATGTGTTGTCGCAGGAGGAAATGCCGTATCCTTCACTTAGAGACTAACGAACGGGGTGGGGGAGGCGATTTCAGCCACATCGGGGTTTTTCAAGCCACAAGCTTCCTAGCCTCTATGTGTGGACACACCACGTTAGTGCCACATTCTTTCCTCCGAGATACCAGATGATGGAGGATCCCACCATCCACTCCCATATTGTTACCCCAAGAGAAAAGCTATTTCAAATGATCTGTGTGCGAGTATAGGCAAGGGGGTTTGTCCTTATGCTTTGAAACCAGACTGTGGAGAGTGCAACTTCCAGAGCACCACAAGTGTCTCTAGTGAGAAGCCTTGTGGCATATATGTGTGGAAACATCCACAAGATGCCTCCCCTTCCCTCCATGAAAGCAGTCTGTTTCGAAGACAACGATCAAGTCACCTCTGGCTTCCTGAAGATACAAGGCTTCTCCTTTGCGGCTGTGGGATCAAGAG
>NW_023270815.1:183110-211414 GCF_011800145.1 Mirounga leonina
CGCACCACAAATTCCTTCCCTGACAAGCCTTCCGGCATGGATGTGTATACACAGTAGGAGAGTTCCTTCGCCTTCCCTCTGAGAAACAAACCTGTGGAAATTCCCGCTTGGAGATAACCTCCTGTTTCCAGGGTCCTTAGCAATTTCCAGGACATGGGCGGAAGGACAGGCAAGGTGCAATGCCCCCCCCCCAGTGTTGTAGTGAGTAGTCTGTGGACAACACAACCTCCAGGAAATGCAAGTTCCCTCCAACGACAAGCTCTCTAACATATACGGGGAGACGCCTCAGGACGGGGCATAGATTTCCTTCTGGGACACAAGAATGGGCGCAATGCAAGTTCCACTAACGTCGTGTTTCCAGAAGAGAAAAGCGATTTCCAATATACGCGTGGAAGTCTAGTGCAAGGAGGGCTGATGTCCTTACACTTGGGCACAAGTGTGTAGAGCATGCACCATTCAGAGAACCACAGGTTTCTCCAGCGAGAAGCATTCTAGCATGTCTGTGCTGAAGCTAGAGAAACGTGCCCTATACTTCGCTCCATGAATGCAGTCTCTGGGGAATGCATCGATTTCGTAAGGGGAAGTTTGTCCTCTGTAAACGTTGTCGAGCATGTTTGACTAGAGGCAAACATGAAGAGCCATATACCCTTCGCTCAGAGAAAGAAGTCTGTGAATAAAGCAAGCTTCAGCGAAGAACACAACACTTCACACCAAATCCCTTCCAAGATGTATGTGTATTGTAGCATAAGGAAAGTGTCGTTTCCTTCCTTTGGAGAAGGAATTCGGAAGAGAGTGCAATTGGGGCCACGTCGTGGGTTTCCAAAAGAGAAGCTTCCTACCCTATATGTGTCGAAGGGCCACGGCAGGGCCATAGTCTTCCCTGGAGAAACAAGCCCTTGGAGAATGCCACTTCCCATGCAATTGCCTTGACAGGTGAGGAACATAATTTCCCATATCTGTGTGGACGTCTAGGTACGGGTCAATGTCCTCATGCTCTCGAGACACGTCTGTGGAGCATGCACTGTTCAGAAAATCACGAGTTTCTCAAGCAAGAAGCCTTCTAGCATGTCTGCACTGAAGCTTCGGGAACATGCCCTATCCTTCCCTCTGTGAATACCTTCCTCAGGGAATGCCACATTCCCCTCAGAGGAAGCTTGTTACAGTGACAAGTTTCCTGGCATGTTTCTTGTGAGTGACGGGGATGTGTTGTAGCATTAGGAAAGTGCCGTATTTGCCTGGAGAAATAATTCTGGGAAGGATGCAATTTCAGCCACAATGCACTGTTCCAAGCAAGAAGCTTCTTAGCATAAATATGGGGAAAGATCACTATCATGCCACATCCTTCCCTCTGAGAAAGAAGACTGTGCAGACGCACTTTCCATTACCATCTTGCTTCCAGGTGACAAAAGCATTTACAACGTGTGTTGAAGTACAGAGATCACAGGTTGTCCTGGCACTTAGTAAGCAGTGTGTAGGAGGGGGGAAACATGGCAGAGGAGTGCGGGACCCTATTTCAACTGGTCCCCAGAATTGAGCTGGATATCTACCAGACCACTCTGAGCACCCATGAAACCAGCCTGAGATGTAAGAAGATCTGGATCTCTACAAACAAAATATCACAGGCAGTTGGTTTTGAGGTACAAAGCAGAGAGCCGTGATTCTGTGGGCAGATAACGGTGGACAAAAGGCAGCAGGAGGGTGCCTGGATGTGTAGATCCTACACCGCCAGTGAGTGACAGCCTCGCGCGCTGCGGACGGGGTACAGACTCGCAGACGGGTAGCGTCGGGAAAGGACTTTAGGGCAGCCACCGGTGTGGAAAACCAGAGTGGCGGGGTCGCTTGCACGAGAACTAGGAGTGGCTGGCGGCTTTGGAAGCACAAAGGGCAGAGACGTGCCCCGTCCTGGAGTCAGGCCTGGGAGCCCTGCAGAAGGGCGCACAACCCAGGATGCTGCAGTTTATAGCAGCACAGACAGAAACGGAGACAGTGTGGACAGGAGAGCTCACTGAAGAACAGACTGCGGGCTCCCTGCTCTGAGGCAGAGGGTTGGAAATGGTCTCTTCTGCTCTGACTAGCGGAAGAGACGTGGAAAGCCATCAGGGAAAGACCCAAGAGAACAAAAGCCCCAAAGACTGATTCCCACCGAGCCCTTCCCCACCAGAGGGGCTCAGGGCAACTCCGCCCAAACAGGGTTGCTTGAGTAACAGTGCGGCAGGCCCCTCCTGCAGAAGATAGGCTGGGAAAACAAGAAGCTAGCAACCTTAAGGTCCCAAGAAAACAGGTGCATCTTGTTTGGGTTCTGGCCAATAATTTGGACTCTATACATTCCCTCAAACACCCATCAACAGAATGACTAGGAGAAGGAGCCCCCAAAACAGAAAAGACTCAGAGATTTTGACTTATGCTGCAGATTTACAAATAGACACAGATATAACCAAGATTTGGAGATGGAATTCAGGCTAGCAATTGTGAAGACAATGGCTAGAATGGAGAAATCAATTAATGGCAACATAGAGTCCCTAAGGGCAGAAATAAAAGGTGAATTGGCAGAACTTAAAAATGCTATCAATGAGATCCGATCCAATCTAGATAATCTAACAGCTAGGGTAACTGAGATGGAAGAGACAATAAGAGACCTGGAAGACAATATAATAGATAAAAAGGAAAAAGAGGAGGCCAGGGAAAAACAACTCAGAATCCGTGAAAATAGAATCAGAGAAATAATTGACACCATGAGGTGTTCCAATATCAGAATAATTGGAATCGTGGAGGGATTGGAGAAAGAGAGGACTAGAAGATATATTTGAGAAAATCGTAGCTGAGAACTTCCCTACTCTGGGGAATGAAACAAACATTCGAGTCCTAGAGGCAGAAGGGCAACACCCCAGCATGTAATGGTAAAACTTGCAAATCTTAGAACCAGGGAAACCATCTTAAGGGCCGTTAGGGGGAAGAGATTCCTTATGTACAGAGGGAGGAACATCAGAATAATGCCAGACCTATCCACAGAGACTTGGCAAGCCAGAGAGGCCTGGCAAGACATATTCAGGGTACTAAATGAGAAGAACATGCAGCCAAGAATACTTTATCTGGCAAGGCTTTCATTTAGAATGGATGGAGAGAGGCAGAGCTTCCACGACCGGCAGAAGTTGAAAGAATATGTGAACACTAAGCTGGCGCTGCAAGAAAAATTAAGCATGGTTCTATAAAAGGAGAAAGACCCAAGGAGTGATCTACAACAGAAATTTACAGGGACAATCTATAAAAACACTGTCTTCACAGGCGCCATGATGAAAATTAATTCATATCTTTCAATAATCACTCTCAACGTGAATGACCTAAACGCTCTCATGTCTCTGAAGAAGACATACAAATGGCTAACAGACACATGAGAAAATGTTCATCATCATTAGCCATCAGGGAAATGCAAATCAAAACCACACTGAGATACCACCTTACACCAGTTAGAATGGTAAAAATAGACAGGGAAAGAAACAACAAATGTTGCAGAGGTTGTGGAGAAAGGGGAACCCTCTTATACTGTTGGTGAGAATGCAAGTTGGTACAGCCACTTTGGAAAACAGTGTGGACATTCCTCAAAAATTTAAAAATAGAGCTACCCTATGACCCAGGAATTGCACTACTGGGTATTTACTCCAAAGACACAGATGTAGTGAAAAGAAGGGCCGTATGCACCTCAATGTTCATAGCAGCAATGTCCACAATAGCCAAACTGTGGAAAGAGCCGAGATGCCCTTCAACAGATGAATGGATAAAGAAGATGTGGTCCATCTATACAATGGAATATTACTCAGCCATCAGAAAAGAGGAATACCCAACTTTTACATCAACATGGAGGGGACTGGAGGAGATTATGCTAAGTGAAATAAGTCAAGCAGAGAAAGTCAATTATCATATGGTTTCACTTATTTGTGGAACATAAGGAATAACATGGAGGACATTAGGAGAAGGAAGGGAAAAATGGGCGGGGGGAATTGGAGGGAGAGATGAACTATGAGAGACGATGGATCTGAGAAACAAACAGGGTTTTAGACGGGAGCGGGGAGGCGGGATTGGTTAGACCAGTGATGAGTATTAGGAGGGCACGTACTGCATGGAGCACTGGGTGTTATACAAAAACAATGGATCGTGGATCACTACATCAAAAACTAATGATGTGTGGTGACTAACATAACATAATAAAATTAAAAAAAAAAAAAAACACACACACACAATGAAAAAAAGAAGAAGAAACATGTCTGTGGAGAATGCACCATTGAGAGCACCACAGTTGTTTTTAGCGAGAAGCCTTCTACCATGTATTTGTGGAAACATTAGGAAAAAGCCCTATCCATCCCTCAGTAAAAACACTCTCTTTAGAATACTATGTAGAAGCAACCTCTTCCTCCAGAAGATAGGACTTTACCAATGCTTGTGTTAAATCATGAGGAAACTGCCGTAAGAAAACACTGAAAAACAGGTCCGTGGAGAATGGAACTCTTAATGCCATCTTGATATCAGAAGATGGAACGAATTTCAGATCTATGACTGGAAGTATAGGCAAGGGGCAATGCCCCTGATGCTTAGAAACAAGTCTGTGGATAATCACTTTCAGCAAACAACAAGATTCTTCCCATAAGAAACCTTCTAGCATGTATGTGTTGAAGCGTCAGGAATGTGCCATATCCCTCCCTCGGTTAAAGAAGTCTGTGCAAAAAGCAAGTTTCAGAGAACAACATGATTCTTTAATCATTTGCCCTTCTAGCCTATATTATTTGAGGCACCAGGAAAGTTCCATATCCGTCACTTGGGGAAAGAATTCTGTGGAGAATGCAACTTATAGTAAACAATGTGGTTCTTCAAGGGAGTAGCCTTCTAGCTTGTACATGTTGCAGTGTCAGGAAAGTGCCCTATCCGTCCCTCCTAGAAACAAGACTGGATATGCCCTTTACCCAGTAACTTCTTGTTTCTGCAAGAAAAAAGCAATGTCCAATATATGTGGTGATGAAGAGGCAAGGTGCCGTGTCCCTCTCCAAGGGAAACCAGTCTGTGGAGAGTGAAACTTTCTGCTCACCACAAGTGTCTTCTAAAAGGAAGCCTTTTAGCATATATGTGTGGAAGCATCAGGAGAGTCCATACCCTTCCCTCTGAGAAACAACACTGTGGAGAATGCCGCTTACCAGTAATATCTTGTTTCCAGAGATCAAACATTTCCAGTATAAGAGTGGTAGCAGAAGCCACTTGGCATGTCCCTTTCACGGATAAACCAGTCCTTGGAGTCGGCAACTTAGCGAACACCTATTTTCTTCAATCAAGAAACCTACAAGGCTAAATTTGTTAGAGGTATCAGGATAATGCCATATTCTTACCTCTAAGATACAGGAGTGTGGAGGATGCCATTTTCCACTAACATCTTGTGTCCAAGTGAGAAAAGCGATTTCTAATATATGTCTGGAAATCTAGAGAAACATAATGTCCTTACACTTAGTATCAAGTCTGTGGAACATGCACCATTCAGAGAACCACAGTTTCTCCAGTGAGAAATATTCTAGCATGTATGTGTTGAAGCATCAGAAACATGCCCTATCCTGCTTGCTGTGAATAGTCTCTAGGGATTGCAAGTGCAAATCTCAGGCTAGGAACTTGGGGAAAAAGATGGTAGCTCTAAGTGGCATTCTCCACAGGCTTGTTTCTCAGAGGGTATGATATGGCACTCTTCTGATGCTTGAACACATACATGCTAGAAGGCTTCTCACAGGAGAAACTTGTTCGCTGAAAAGGAAATACAGACTTGTTTTGAAGCATTAGGGACATGTTCTCTTGCGAATGTTTCCACATATAGACTTGAAATTGGTTCTATCTCTCATATCAAGATGGTAATTAGGAGTCCATTCTCCATGGAGTTCTTTATCCGGGTTCAAGTAAGGAAGTTCCCTCATGATTCTTCACCTGCAATGGAAAAGGCTTATATTTTAGGAAGTAATTGTTTACTTGAATGTTGTATTCTCCAGAGTGTTTTACACATGGAAAAATAGGGCATGTTCCTGATGCTTCATCACATACATGCTAGAAGTATTCTCGTTAGCGAAACTTGTAGTGCTCTGAGAGGTGCATGTTCCACAGACTTGTTTCTAAGCGAAAGGACAACCTACCTTCCCCATACATCCACACATATACTGGCAATCGCTTTTTTCTTCTAGAAACAAGATGTTAGTAGACAGTGGCATTCTCCACAGTCTTGTTTCTCAGAGGGAATAATATAGCACTATTGTAATGCCTCCATACGTATAGGCTAGGAAGCCTCCTGCTTGGAAAACCACAATGTTTGCTGAAATTATATTCTCCACAGAATTTTTATTCCAAGCGAAAGATATGGCACTTTCCTAATGCTACAACACACATATTTGTAAGAAGCGATGTGGATTGATATGTCGTGTTTTTCACTGAAACTTGTTTTATTCACAGAATTCTTTCACTGAGCGAAGGATATGGCACTTTCTGCGTGCCTCTAGACACACATGCTAGAAAGCTTCTCACTGGAACAAACTTCCCCTTGGGGAAATGTTGCATTCCTGAGGGACTGTATTCACTTAGGGAAGGATAGGGCATCTTTAGGATGCTTCAACACATACATAATAGAATGCTTCTCATTTCGGAGAGTTGTGGTTCTCTGAAAGCTGCATGCTCCACAGACTTTTTTCTAAGCATCAGGCTATTGCCCCTACCCATGACTTCCACACATATATTGCAAATCGCATTTCTCTTCTGGAACCAAGATGTTAGTGGAAAGTCGCATTCTCTATAGTCTTGTTTCTCAAAGTTGCATTCTCTATAGTTTTCCTCTCAGAAGGACATATAAGGCACATCCTGAGGCTTGATACATATATGTTAGAAATCTTCTGATTTGAGGGATCTAGTGTTTCTTGGAAGTTGCTTTCTCCACAGAATTGTTACTCCAATACAAGGACATTGCACCTTGCCTATCCTTCCATACATATCCTGGAAATCGCTTAGAATTCTGGAAATAAGATCTTATTCATAAGTGTCATTTTTTCTCAGAGGGAAGGATATGGCACCATCCCGTTGTTTGAACACACACATGCTAGAAAGCTTTTCACGGGAAGAAATTTGTTGTTCACTGAAAGTTATATTCTCCACAGACTTGTTTCTAAGCATCAGGGTCAAAGCCCCTTGCCTATACTTCTACATATAGATTGAAATTAATTCTATCTTCAGATATAAAGAAGGCAGTTAAGACTTCCATTTTCTAGAGTCTTGTCTTTTGTGGTTCATATAGAGATTCCTCATGATTCCACACCTGCATTTTAAAAGCCTTGTATCTTCTGGAAGCAAGAGGTTACTTGAATGCTGTATTCTAAACAGACTGCTTTCACTGAGGAAAGGTTAGGGCATTTTCCTGATGCTTCCACACATAATGCTAGAAGGCTTCTCATTAGAGACACTTGTGTTGCTCTGAAAGGTGCTCTCTCTACAGGCTTGATTCTAAGCCTAAGGACAACCCACCTTCCCTATACTTCCACAAATTATTGGGAATCGCTTTTCTCTTCTGGAAACAAGATGTTAGTGGACAGTGGCATTCTCTACAGTCTCATTCTCAGAGGGAAGAATAAGGCACTATCGTCATGCACACATATAGCCTAGGAAACTTTTCGTTTGAAAACCCACGATGTTAGCTAAAATTGCATTCTCCACAGAATTCATTCTCCAAGCAAAGGACACAGCACTTTCCTGATGCTACAACACCTATATCTGTTAGAACAGATTTGGTTTGTAGTGTCGTGTTCTTTGCTGAACCTTGCTTTATTCACAGACTTCTTTCTCTCAGCGAAGTATAAGGTACTATCCGTCTGCCTCCAGACAAACATGCTAGAAAGCTTCTCACTGGAACAATCTTTCACTTATGAGAAAGTTGCATTCCCCAGACACTGTACTCACAGAGGGAAGGATAGGGCCCATTTCAGATTCTTCAATACATACTTGCTAAAATGCTTCTGGATTGAAAAACGTGTTCCTCTGAACAGTGCATGCTCCACAGACTTGTTTCTAAGAATAAGGACATCACCCCTACACGAGACTTCCACACATATATTGGAAATCACTTTTCTCTTCTGGAAACAAGATGTTAATGCAGTGTCCCATTCTCCACAGTCTTGTTTCTCAGAGGGAAGAATACAGCACTATTGTGTACCTTCCACACATATAGGCTACTAAGCTTCTCTCTTGAAGAAACTAGGTGTTCCTGGCAAGTTGCAGTCTCCACGGGCTGGTTTCTCTGAGACAGGGATATGTCAATGGCTCTCCTTCCATTCATATACTGGAAATCGCTTTGATCTCTACAAGCAATATGGTACTGGTAAGTGGTAGTCTCCACAATCTTCTTTCTCAGAGGGAAGAATATGAAACTCTCCTGATCCTTCCACATGTATATGCTAAAAAGCTTCCTTTTGGAAGAAGCCTGTGGTGCACAGAAAGTTTCACTCTCCACGGAGTGTTTCTCCCAGATGGACATGGCTCCTTGCCTCTTCTTCCACACATATATAGGGAATCACATTTCTCTTCTGGAAACCGGATGTTATTGGAATGTGGCATTCTCCACACTCTTATTCCTACGAAGGAAGAATATAGCACTTCCCTGACACTGCATCACGTACAAGCTAGAAGGCTACTCCTTTGAAAAACCACATTGGTTACTGAATGTTGCATTCGCCACAGAATTCTTTCTCCAAGTGACAGATATGGCACTTTCATGATGCTTAACACATATAGGGTAGAAGATTATATGCTTGAAGAATCATGTTGTTCGCTGAAAGTTGCTTTATGCACTGACTTCCTTCACCAACGGAAGGATATGGCACATTCCTGATGCTCCAACACATACATGTTAGAAGGCTTCTCATGGGAAGAAACTTGTTGGTTGCTGAATGTTATATTCTCCACAGACTTGTTTCTAAGCATCAGGATTATGGCCCCTTGCCTATACTTCCACACATAGATTTGAAATTCGTTGATCTTCTGATATCAAGATGGCAGTTAAGAGTTCCATTCTCCACAATTTGTTTTTCAGCATTTTAGTTACGGCATTTTCCTCATGATTACACACCTGCATTGGAAAAGGCTTGTATGTTCTGGAACCAAGAGGTTACTTGAACTTTGTATTCTCCATAGACTGTTTTCACTGAGGGAAGGATAGGGCACCTTCCTGATGCTTCCCTCATACATGCTAGTAGATTTCCTGTGTGAGAAACGTGTGTTTCACTGAAAGGTGCATTATCCACAGATTTGTTTCCATGCATATGGACATCACACATTCCCTCCACTTCCACACATTTACTGGAACCCACTTTGAACTCTTGGAACAAGATTTTAGGTATAAGTGGCCTTCTCCACAGGCTTGTCTCTGAGGGAAGGATATCACACTATCCGGATGCTTGAACACACTCATGCTAGAAGGCTTCTCACAGGAGGAACCTTGTTGTTCGTGGAAAAGTATATTCTCCACAGAATTGTTTTGATGCATCAGGGACATGGCCCATTGCCCCTACTTCCACACATAGATTTGAAATTGGTTCTATCTTCTGATATCAAGATGATAGTTAAGAGTCCATTCCTTATGAACTACTTTTTCAGAGTTTAAGTAAGGCTGTTTCCTCAGACCACAAACCTGCATTGGAAGACTCTTGCATTTTAGGAAGCAAGAGTTTATTGAATGTTGTATTTTCCCCTTTCATAATGCTCCAACACATACATGCTAGAAGGCTTCTCACTAGAGACGCTATGGTGCTCCCAAAGGTGCATTCTCCACATTCTTGTTTCTAATCATAAGGAAAACCCACCTTCTCTATACTTCCACACATATATTGGAAATGGCTTTTCTCTCATGGACACAAGATGTTTGTGGAAAGTAGCATTTTCCACAGTTTTGTTTCTCAGAGGGAAGTGCCACATATATGGCACTATCGTGATCCTTCTATACATATAGGCTAGGAAGCTTCTCATTTGAAAAACCATGACGTTTGCTGAAATTGCATTCCTCACAGAATTCTTTCTCCAAACGAAGGATAGGGCATTTTCCTAATGCTACAACACATGTATTTGTTAGAAGGGATTTAGTTTGAAGTGTCGTATTGTTTGCTGAAAATTGCTTTATCCACAGACTTGTTTCTCAGAGTGAAGGATATGGTAGTATCCTTGTGCCTCTAGAAAAACATACTAGAGAGAATCTCACTAGAAGAAACTTCCTCTTAGGGGAAAAATTCATTCTCTAAAGACTGTATTCACAAAGGGAAGGATAGGGTATGTTTCAGATGCTTCAAAACGTATATTCTAGAATGTTTCTGGCTTGAGAAACTTGTGGTCCTCTGATTGGTGCATGCTCCACTGACTTGTTTTTAAATGTAAGGACATTACCCCTACCCTAGACTTCCACATATTATTGGAAATTGCTTTTCTTTTCTGGAAACAAGATGCTATAGAAAGTCACAGTCTTGTTTCTCAGAAGAAAATTATGGCACATCCTGAGGCTTCCACACATTTATGTTAGAAAACTTCTCATTTGAAGAAACTTGTATTTCTTGGAAGTTGTGTCCCCCATAGACTTTTTTCCCCAAGACAGGGACATTGCACCTTACCTATGTTTCCACACATATAATGGAAATCACTTTAAGCTGTGGAAACATGATGTTAGGTATAAGTGACATTCTCCAAAGGCTTGTTTCTTAGAGGGAAGGATATGGCACTATCCTGATGCTTGAACACATACATGGTAGAAGGCTTTTCACCTGAAGAAATGTGTTGTTCGCTGAAAGTTATATAATCGACAGGCTAATTTCTAAGCATCAGGTTCATGGCCCTTTGCCTATACTTCCACACACAGGTTTGATATTGGTTCTATCTTCAGATATAAAGATGGCAGTTAAGAGTTCCATTGTACATGGTCTTGTTTTTCAGAGTGTCAGTTATGGCAGTTTCCCCATGATTCCATATCTGCATTGGAAAAGGCTTGTAGCTTTAGGAAGCAAGAGGTTACCTGAACGTTGTATTCTAAACAGACTGTTTTCACTGAGGGAAGGACATGGCACGTTCATAATGCTTCAACACATACACTCTTGAAGGCGTTTCACTAAAGACACTTGTGTTGCTCTGAATGTGCATTCTCCACAGTCTTGTTTCTAAGCGTAAGGGCATTTCCACTTCTCTAGACAACCACACATATATTGGAAATCGCTTTTCTCATCTGGAAACAGGAAGTCAGTGGAGAGTGGCATTCTCCACAGTCGCAAATCTCAGAGGGAAGAATAGGACACTATTGTGATGCTTCCACACATAAGTCTAGGAAGATTCTTGTTTGAAGAAACTAGATGTTCACAGAAAGTTGCAATCTATACTTCCATACAAAGATTTGAAATTGTTTCTAGCTTCAGATTAAAGATGACAGTTAGAGTTCCATTCTCCACGGTCTTGTTTTTCAGAGTTTCAGTTACAGCAGTTTCCTCATAATTGCACAGCTGCATTGGAAAAGGCTTGATCTTCAGGAAGCAAGAGGTTACTTAAACGTTGTTTCTAAACAGACTCTATTCATTGAGGGAAGGAAAGGGCATGATCCTGATGCTTCAACACATATATTCTATAAGGCTTCTTGCTAGACACACTTCTGTTGCTTTCTTTCCAGTCTTATCTCTAAGCTTAAGGACCACCCACCTTCCCTATTTTTCCACATATATATTGGAAATCACTATTCTCTTCTGGACAGAAGATGTTAGTGGAACGTGGCCTATTCCATAATCTCGTTAATCAGAGTTAGTAATACGGCACTATTGTGATGCTTCCATACATATAGGCTAGGAAGCTTCTCGCTTGAAAAACCACGATGTTTGCTGAAATTGCATTCTCAACAGAATTATTTCTCCAGACGAATGATATGGCACTTTCCGATGCTGCAACCCATATATTTCTTAGAATGGATTTGATTTGAAGGGTCGTGTTGTTCGCTGATACTTACATTATTCACAGAATTCTTTCTGTGAATGAAGGTTATGGAACTATCCATATGCCTCTAAAAAAACATGCTAGAAATCTCACTGAAAAAAACTTCCTCTTAAGGAAAAGTGCATTCCCCGGAGCATGTAGTCACAGAGGGAAGGTTAGGGCATGTTTGGGATGCTTCACCACATATATGGTAGGATGCTTGTCGCTTGAGAAAGTGTGGATGTCTAGGGTAGGGGCGATGTCTTTACTCTTAGAAACAAGTCTTAGAGCATGCACCTTTCAGAGAACCATAAGTTTCTCCAGAGAGAAGCATTCTATCATGTATGTGTTGAAGCATCCTAAACATGCTCTATACTTACCTCTGTGAATACAGTCTCTCGGGAATACAACTTTCCTGTAAGAGTAAGTTTACTCCAGTGAGAAGCTTTCTAGCATGTTTGTCGAGAGTCATGGGAAAAGTGCCAAACCCTTCGCTCAGAGAAAAAAGTCTATGAATAAAGCGCGTTTCTGCGAAGAACACGACACTTCAAACCAAATCCGTTCTAACAGATACATGTGTTGTAGCATCAGGAAAGTGCTGTATCCTTCACTGTGAGAAAGAATTCTGTGGATAATGCAATTTCAGCAACATCGTGGTTTTTCAAGTGAGAAGCTTCCTAGCCTGTATGTGTGGAAGCATCACGATAGTGTCATATTCTTCTTTCTGAGAAACAAGACTGTGGAGAATGCCACTTTACTTTAACATCTTGTTTCTAGAGGAGAAAAGCG
This sequence comes from Mirounga leonina, assembly GCF_011800145.1. Classification (NCBI taxonomy): domain Eukaryota; kingdom Metazoa; phylum Chordata; class Mammalia; order Carnivora; family Phocidae; genus Mirounga; species Mirounga leonina. Next base: position 195,885 of record NW_023270815.1, read on the forward strand.
ATTTCCAATATACATGTGGAAGGGTAGGGAAGGTGGGTTTCATTACACTTAGAAACAAGACTTGGAGGGTGCAACTTTCAGAGAACCACAAGTGTCTCTAGTGAGAATCCTTCTAGCATGCATCAGGAAGGTGTACTATCCCTCCCACAGTCTGTTTAGAATACAGCATTTAAGTAACCTCTTGCTTCCGAAGATACAAGACTTTTCCAATGCAGGTGTGGAATCATGAGTAAACTGCCTTAACTGAAACTCTGAAAAAACCACAAGAGAGAACCAATTTCAAATATACATGTGGAGAATATAACTTTCAGCAAACAACAAATTTCTTCCCGAATGAAAACTTCTAGCATGTATTGTTCAAGTACCAGGATAGTACAATATGCTTCCCTCTGAGAAACAAGCCTTTGGAGAATGGCACTTAAAGCTAACATCTTGTTTCCAGAGTTCTAAGAGATTATTAATATATGTATGAAAGTATAGGCAAGGTACAATCCCTGTATTGGAGTAACAGATCTGTTGAGACCACAACTTCCAGGAAACACAAGTTCCCTCAAACAAGAAGCTTTCTAACATATATGTGTGAAAGCCTCAGGATGTGCCATATATTTCCTTCAGGGAAAAAACACTGTGCAAAATGCAACTTTCCACTAACATCTCATTTCCAGAAGAGAAAACCGATTTCCAATATATGTTGGAAGTCTAGGTTAGGGGCAACATCATTACACTTAGAAACAAGTCCATGGAGAATGCACCTTTCAGAGAATCACAGGTTTCTCAAGTGAGAAGCATTCTATCATGTATGAGTTGAAGCATCTGAAATACGCTCTATCCTTCCCTTTGTGAATAAAGTCTCTGGAGAATACAACATTCCCCTAACAGGAAGGGTGTTCCACTAAGAAGTTTTCTAGCACATATGTCTAGAGATACGTGGAAAGTGCCATATCCTTTGCTGAGAGAAAAAAGGCTGTGAATAAAGCAAGTTTCAGCAAAGAACAGGACACTTCAAACCAAATCCCTTCTAACAGATTTGTGTGTTGTAGAATTAGGAAAGTGCCATATGCTTCGCTTGGAGAAATAATTCTGGAGAGAATGCAATTTCAGCAACATCGTGCATTTTCAAGTGAGAGGCTTCCTACCCTATATGTGTGGAAGGATCATGATAATAATGTAGTCTTCCCTCTGAGAAACAGACTGTTGAGAATGTCACTGTTCACTAGCATCTTGTTTCCAGAAGAGAAAAGCAATTTCTAATATATGCGGGAAGTATAGGGAAAGTGGGTTATCCTTATGCTTAGAAAGACTGTGGAGAGAGCACTTTTCAGAGCACCACAAGTGTCTCCTGTGAGAAGCCTTCTAGCATGTATGTGTGGAATCATCATGAAGGGGCCCTATCCTCCCTCAGTGAAAACAGTCTGTTTAGAATACAACATTCAAGTAACCTCTTGCTTCCAGAAGATACAAGCCTTTTCCAATGCAGGTGTGCAATCATGAGGAAAATGCTGTGATTAAAACTCTAAAAAACAAGACCTCAGAGAATGGAACACCTAAATGCCATCTTTATATCTGATGATAGGACCAATTTCAAATCTATGTGTGGAAGTATAGGCAAGAGGCCTTGACCCTGACTTTTAGAAACAAGTCTTTGGAGAGGGAGCGGAGCAAGATGGCGGAGGAGTAGGAGACCTGGATTTCCTCCCCTCTCAGGAATTCAGCTGAATAGGGGTCAAAGCATTCTGAACACCTACAAACTCAACAGGAGATCGAAGAAAAGAAGAGCAACAATTCTCAGAACAGAAAAGCAACCACATTCGGGAAGGTAGGACGTGCGGAGAAGTGAATCCGAGGTGATATTCGGGAGGATAGACGGTGGGGGAGGGGCCTCCATCGGCCGCTTCTGGCAAAGGATAGAACCGTGGAGCACAGAATTGGAACTTTTAGAAGGTGGCTCCACTGAGGGATGTCACTCTGGTGGCTAAGCGGGGGGTGGAACCCTCGTGGGACAGTGTGGTCTCAGGACCCTCGGAGACACAGAAAGACGGCGGGTGCCTGAGTGTGGCAGAGCTCCCAGGTATCGGAGCAGGAAAGCCGGCTGCAGAGATGGAGCCGAGGCACGGGCTTGCAGCTAGGGGTTGCCATAAACTGTGATCCGCGGCACAGTTGGGCCACTGCTCCTCCAACAGGGACCCAACAAGAGGCAGATCTGGGGAGACTCACCTTTTTCCCCCAGGAGAAGAGGTGCGGGAGTGCACCGCAGGGATCTGCTGGGTTTGGAGACTCCACACGGGGTCGGGTGCCAGAGATATAAACGCGTGGTCACAGGCCGGGTGAGCACGGAGTGCGGCCGGAGACCGGGGAGACGGGAGTGACTGACAGCTTTTCTCTGGGGGCTCACTGAGGAGCGGGCCCGAGTTCTCGGCTCCTCTGAGGCGGAGATTGGGTGGCCGCCATTTTCACTCTCTGCCACCAAGCTGTACGGAAAGCTTGCAGGGAACAAAAGCTCTGGAGAGCAAACCCGAGCAGATTACTTAGCCTGGACTGGACAAAGGCGGGGCAATTCTGCCTCCGGCAAAGACTTTTGGAAACCAAGGCAACAGGCCCCTTCCCCAGAAGATCAGCGAGAACAGCCAGCCAAGACCAAGTTTACTGATCAATAAGAACGGCAGAACTTCAGGGCTAGGGGAATAATGCACATAGAATTCATGGCTTTCTTACCATGATTCTTTAGTCTTTCAAAGTTAATTTTTTTAACTGTCTTTTTTTTTTTTTGAATTTTTCTTTTTCCCTATTCAACCAACATCTTATCAATCCCTTTTAAATTTTTATTTTTTATTTTTCATTTTTAGAGTCATATCCTATCACTTCATAGTAGTTACCCGTATTTTTGGCATATATATATAAGTTGTTGTCTCTTTAAAATTTTGAGTTACAGTTTCTTCTAACAGATCAAAATATACCCTAAATCTCTAGTGTATGTTTTTTTTTTTCTACTCCCCTGCCTGATCACATTCTCTCCATTTTTTCCCTTTTTTTTAAATCCTCTTCTTTCTTTTTTCAAACAACTTCTTATCAATTCCTGTTATAATTTTTTTTTATAATTTTCATCTTTACAGTCATATTTCATCCCTTCATCATATCAACCCTTATTTTTGTACATATATAAGTTTTTCTTTCTTTAAAATTTTGGGAGGCACTTTCTTCTAACAGACCAAAATACACCCAAAATCTAGTGTGTGGCACTGATCTATATATCAGCCTGATCATATTTGATCACATTCTGGGTTTTTTTGTTTTGTTTTCTGGTTTTTGTTTGTTTTTATCTTTTTCTTTTTCCTTTTTTTTCTTTTTCTTTTTTCTCTCTTTCCCTTTCTTTCCCACTACTTCAGGTCTTTTCTGATTTATTTAGAGAATATTTTCTTGGAACATTGTTCTCCTCTGGACAAAATGACAAGATGGAAAAAATCACCTCAACAAAAAGAACAAGAGGTAGTACCGACTGCCAGGAACCTACTCAATACGGACATTAGTACGATGTCAGATCTAGAGTTCAGAATCATCACTTTGAAGATCCTAGCTGGGCTTGAAAAAAAAATATGGAAGTTATTAGAGAAACCCTTTCTGGAGAAGTAAAAGAACTAAAATCTAACCAAGTAGAAATCAAAAAGGCTATTAATGAGGTGCAATCAAAATGGGGGCGCTAACTGCTACGATAAATGAGGCAGAAGAGAGAATCAGTGATATAGAAGACCAAATGATGGAAAATAAAGAAGCTGAGAAAAAGAGAGATAAACAACTACTGGATCACGAGGGCAGAATTCGAGAGATAAACGATACCATAAGACAAACCAACATTAGAATAATTGGGATCCCAGAAGAAGAAGAAAGAGAGACAGGGGCAGAAGGTATAATGGAGCAAATTATAGCAGAGAACTTCCCGAATTTGGGGAAGGAAACAGGCATCAAAATCCAGGAGGCACAGAGAAACCCTCTCAAAATCAATAAAAATAGGTCAACACCCCGACATCTAATAGTAAAACTTACAAGTCTCAGAGACAAAGAGAAAATCCTGAAAGCAGCTAAGGAGAAGAGATATGCAACCTACAATGGTAGAAACATTAGATTGGCAACAGACCTATCCACAGAGACCTGGCAGGCCAGAAAGGACTAGCAGGATATATTCAGAGCACTAAATGAGAAAAATATGCAGCCAAGAATACTATATCCAACTAGGCTATCATTGAAAAGGAGAGATAAAAGCTTCCAGGACAAACAAAAACTAAAGGAATTTGCAAACACAAAACCAGCCCTACAAGAAATCTTAAAAGGGGTCCTCTAAACAAAGAGAGAGCCTAAAAGCAACATAGACCAGAAAGGAACACAGACAATATACACTAACAGTCACCTTACAGGCAATACAATGGCACTAAATTCATATCTTTCAATAATTACCCTGAATGTAAATGGGCTAAATGCCTCAATCAAAAGACACAGGCTATCAGATTGGATTAAAAAACAAGACCCATCGATATGCTGTCTGCAAGAGACTCATTTTACACCCAAAGACACCCCCAGTTTGAAAGTGAGGGGGTGGAAAACCATTTACCATGCTAATGGACACCAAAAGAAAGCTGGGATGGCAATCTTTATATCAGACAAATTAGATTTTAAACCAAAGACTGCACTAAGAGATGAGGAAGGACACTAAATCCTACTTAAAAGGTCTATCCAAAAAGAAGATCTAATAATTGTAAATATCTATGCCCCTAACATGGGAGCAACCAATTATATAAGGCAATTAATATCAAAAGCAAAGAAACACATCGACAACAATACAATAATAGTGGGGGACTTTAACACCCCCCTCATTGAAATGGACAGATCGTCTAAGCAAAAAATCAACAAGGAAATAGACTTTAAATGACACACTGGACCAAATGGAATTCACAGATATATTCAGAACATTCCATCCCAGAGCAACTGAATACACATTCTTCTCTAGTGCCCATGGAACATTCTCCAGAATCGATCACATCCTAGGTCATCAATCAGGTCTCAACCAGTACCAAAAGATTGAGATCATTCCCTGCGTATTTTCAGACCAAAATGCTTTGAAACTAGAGCTCAATCAAAAGAGGAAAGTCGGAAAGAACTCAAATACATGGAGGCTAAAGAGCATCCTACTAAAGAATGAATGGGTCAACCAGGAAATTAAAGAAGAATTTAAAAAATTCATGGAAACCAATGAAAATGAAAACACAACTGTTCAAAATCTTTGGGATGCAGCAAAGGCAGTCCTAAGAGGAAAGTATTTAGCAGCAATACAAGCCTTTCTCAAGAAGCAAGAAAGGTCTCAAGTACACAACCTAGGCCTACACCTAAAGGAGCTGGAGAGAGAACAGCAAGTAAAGCCTAAACCCAGCAGAAGAAGAGAAATAATAAAGATCAGAGCAGAAATCAATGAAATAGAAACTAAAAGAACAGTAGAACAAATCAATGAAACTAGGAGCTGGTTCTTTGTAAGAATTAACAAGATTGATAAACCCCTGGCCAGACTTATCAAAAAGAAAAGAGAAATAACCCAAATCAACAAAATCATGAATGAAAGAGGAGAGATCACAACCAACACCAAAGAAATACAAACAATTATAAGAACATATTATGAGCAACTCTACGCCAGCAAATTAGATAACCTGGAAGAAACAGATGCATTCCTAGAGATGTATCAACTACCAAAACTGAACCACAAGAAATAGAAAACCTGAACAGACCTATAACCACTAAGGAAACTGAAGCAGTCATCAAAAATTTCCCAAAAAACAAAAGCCCATGGCCAGATGGCTTCCCAGGGGAATTCTACCAAACATTTCAAGAAGAATTAACATCTATTCTTCAGAAACTGTTCCAAAAAATAGAAATGGAAGGAAAACTTCCAAACTCATTTTATGAGGCCAACATTACCTTGATCCCCAAACCAAAGACCCCATTTAAAAGGAAAACTACAGACCAATATCCCTGATGAACATGGAAGCAAAAATTCTCACCAAAATACTAGCCAATAGGATCCAACAGTACATTAAAAGGATTATTCACCACGATCAAGTGGGATTTATCCCTGGGATGCAAGGTTGGTTCAACATCCGCAAATCAATCAATGTGATACAATGCATTAACAAAAGGAAGAACAAGAATCATATGATCCTCTCAATAGATGCAGAAAAAAGCACTTGACAAAGTACAGCATCCTTTCTTGATCAAAACTCTTCAGAGTATAGGCATAGAGGGTACATACCTCAATATCATAAAAGCCATCTATGAAAAACCCAAAGCGAATATCATTGTCAATGGGGAAAAACTGAGAGCTTTCCCCCTAATCTCAGGAACGCGGCAGGGATGTCCACTATCACCACTGCTATTCAACATAGTATTAGAAGTCCTAGCCACAGCAATCAGACAACAAAAAGAAATCAAAGGCATCCAAATCGGCAAAGAAGAAGTCAAACTCTCACTCTTTGCAGATGATATGATACTTTTTGTGGAAAACCCCAAAGACTCCACCCCAAAACTGCTAGAACTCATACAGGAATTCAGTAAAGTGGCAGGATATAAAGTCAATGCACAGAAGTCAGTGCCATTCCTATACACCAACAAGACAGAAGAAATAGAAATTAAGGAGTCGACCCCATTTACAATTGCACCCAAAACCATAAGATACATAGGAATAAATCTAACCAAAGGGGCAAAGGATCTGTACTCAGAAAAATATAAAATACTCATGAAAGAAATTGAGGAAGACACAAAGAAATGGAAAAACGTTTCATGATCATGGATTGGAAGAACAAATATTGTGAAGATGTCAGTGCTACCTAGAGCAATCTACACATTCAATGCAATCCCTATCAAAATACCATCCACTTTTTTCAAAGAAATGAAACAAATAATCCTAAAATTTGTATGGAACCAGAAAAGACCCCACATAGCCAGAAGCATGTTGAAAAAGAAAAGCAAACCTGGCAACATCACAATTCCGGACTTCCAGCTCTATTACAAAGTTGTCATCATCAAGACAGTATGGTACTGGCACAAAAACAGACACATAGATCAATGGAACACAATAGAGAGCCCAGAAATGGACCCTGAAGTCTATGGTCAACTAATCTTTGACAAAGCAGGAAAGAATATCCAATGGAAAAAAGACAGTCTCTCAACAAATGGTGTTGGGAAAATTGGCTAGCCACATGCAGAAGAATGAAACTGGACCATTTCCTTACACCACACACAAAAATAGACTCCAAATGGTTGAAAAACCTCAATGTGAGACAGGAGTCCATCAAAATCCTGAAGGAGAACACAGGCAGCAACCTCTTCAACCTCAGCCTTAGCAACTTCTTCCTAGAAACATCGCCAAAGGCAAGGGAAGCAAGGGCAAAAATGAACTATTGGGACTTCATCAAGATAAAAAGTTTTTGCAAAGCAAAGGAAACAGTCAACAAAACCAAAAGACAACCGACAGATGGGAGAAGATATTTGCAAATGACATATCAGATAAATCGCTAGTATCCAAAATCTAAAAAGAACTTATCAAACTCAACACCCTAAGAACAAAGAATCCAATCAAGAAATGGGCAAAAGACATGAACAGACATTTTCCCAAAGAAGACAACTAATGGCCAACAGACACATGAAAAATTGCTCAACATTGCTCTGCATCAGGGAAATCCAAATCAAAACCTCAATGAGATACCACCTCACACCAGTCAGGATGGCTAAAATTAACAAGTCAGGAAACGACAGATGTTGGGGGGGATGTGGAGAAAGGGGAACTCTCCTACACTGTTGGTGGGAATGCAAGCTGGTGCAGCCACTCTGGAAAACTGTATGGAGGTTCCTTAAACAGTTGAAAATAGAGCTACCATATGACCCAGCAATTGCACTACTGGGTATTTACACCAAAGATATAAAAGTAGGGATCCAAAAGGGTACGTGCACCCGATGTTTATAGCAGCAATGTCCACAATAGCCAAACTGTGGAAAGAGCCAAGATGTCCATCGACAGATGAATGGATAAAGAAGATGTGGTATATATACAATGGAATATTATGCAGCCATCAAAAGGAATGAGATCTTGCCTTTTGCAATGATGTGGTTGGAACTGTAGGGTATTATGCTGAGCGAAATAAGTCAAACAGAGAAAGACATGGATCATATGACCTCATTGATATGAGGAATTCTTAATTGTAGGAAACAAACAGGATTGCTGGAGTGGTGGGGGATGGGAGGGATGGGGTGGCTGGGTGATAGACACTGGGGAGGTTATATGCTCTGGTAAGCACTGTGAATTGTGCAAGACTGTTGAATCTCAGATCTGTACCTCTGAAACAAATAATGCAATATATGTTAAGGAAAAAAAAAAAAAAACAGAAGAAGATAGCAGGAGGGGAAGAATGAAGGGGGCAAATCGGAGGGGTAGACGAACCATGAGAGATGATGGATTCTGAGAAACAAACTGAGGGTTCTAGAGGGGAAGGGGGTGGGAGGATGGGTTAACCTGGTTTTGGGTATTGAGGAGGGCACATTCTTCATGGAGCACTGGGTGTTATGCACAAACAATGAATCATGGAACACTATATCTAAAACTAATGATGTAATGTATGGGGATTAACAAAACAATAAAAAAAATATATATAAAAAAGAAACAAGTCTCTGGAGAATATAACCTTCAGCAAACAAAAGATTTCTTACTGTAAGAAGCCTTCTAGCTTGTACGTTTCAAGCATTAGGAGAAGCTTACTCACATATATCTTTTAAAGCATGAGGATGTGCCATGTATTTCCTTCTCAGAAACAAGACTGTTCAGAATGTGACTTTCCATTAACAACTTGTTTCTCAAAGAGAAAAGTGATTTTAAATATATTTGTGGATGTCTAGTGTAGGGGAGATGTCCTTACACTTTTAAACAAGTCTGTGGAGTATGCACCTTTCAGAGAACCACAAGTTTTTCAAGCGAGAAGCATTCTAGCTTGTATGTGTTGAAGCATCCAAAACAGGCCATACGCTCCCCTCTGTGAATACAGTCTCTGGAGAATGCCAACTTTCCCCTAAGAGGAAGTTTGTTGGAGTGAAAACTTTCTAGCATGTTTTTCTAGAGTCACGGGAAAAGTGTCATACCCTTTGCTAAAAAAAAAAAAAAGTCAGTGAATAAAGTAAATTTCAGCGAAGAACATGACACTTTAAACCAAACCCCTTCTAACAGATATATATGTGTTGTAGTAATAGGAAAGTGTCATATCCTTCACTTGGAGAAAGAATTCTGTGAAGAATGAAAATTCAGCAACATCGTAGTTTTTCCAGTGAGAAGCCACCTAGCCGATATTTGTGGAAAAATCATGACAGTGCCATATTCTTCTCTTTGAGAAAAATGCCAGGGTCCACTAACATTTTGTTTCCAGAAGAGAAAAGCGATTTCTAATATATGTGTGGAATTACAGGGATGGTCGTTTGTCCTTATGCTTAGAAAAAAAGTCTGTGGAGAGTGCACCTTTCAGAGCACCACAACTGTCTCTAGCGATAATCCTTCTACCATGTATAGGTTGAAGCATCAGGAATGTGCATACCCTTCCCTCAGTAAAAACAGTCTGTTAAATTACAGCCTTCAAAAACCCTTGCCTCCTGAAGAAACAAACGATTTCCAATGCAGGGGTGGAATCATGACAAAACTGCCATAACTGTATCTCTGAAAAACAAGACCATGGAGAATGACTCTTAACTGCCATATTTATATCTGAAGATAGAACCAATTTCAAATCTATGTGTGGAAGTATAGTCTAGCCGCCTTGACACTGATGCTTGGAAACAGGTCTGTGGAGAATGTAAATTTTAGGAAACAAGTTTCTTCCCGTGAGAAACCTTCAAGCATGTAGGTGATGAGGGTCAGGAATGTGCCATATCCTACCCTTGGTGAAAGAAGTCTGTGCATAAATCAAGTTTCTGCGTCCAAAATTTCTTCCTGTGAGAAGACTTGCAGCATGTATGTGTGGAAAACTCAGGAATGTGCCATATCTTCAGTCAGTGAAATAGGTCTCTGCATAAAGCATGTTTAAGTGAACAACATGATTCTTCAAGCATATACCCTTCTAGCCTATATGTGTGAAGCATCAAGAAAGTGCTGTATCCATCACTTGGGTAAAGAATTCTGTGGAGAATATAATTTATGCAACATCGTGGTTTTGCTAGTGAGAAGCTTCCTAGCCTGTATCTGTGGAAGGATCACAATAGTACCAATATTCTTCCCTCTGAGAAATAAGACTGTGGAAAATGCCACTGTCCACTAACATCTTGTTTCCAGAAGAGAAAAGCGATTTCATTTTTTAAGATTTTATTTATTTATTTATTTATTTGACAGAGAGAGAGACAGCGAGAGAGGGAACACAAGCAGGGGGAGTGGGAGAGGGAGAAGTAGGCTTCCCGCAGAGCAGGGAGCCCGATGCAGGGCTTGATCCCAGGACCCTGGGATCATGACCTGAGCCGAAGGCAGACGCTTAATGACTGAGCCACCCAGGCGCCCCACAACTTCTAATATATATGTGGAAGTATAGGGAAGGGTTATCGTTATGTTTAGAAACTGTAGAGAGCGCACTTTCAGAGGACCACAAGTGTCTCCTGGGAGAAGCCTCCTAGCATGTATGTGTGGAAGAACCAGTAATGTGCCTATCCTTCACTCAGGGAAACAGTCTCTTTGAATACAACGTTGAAGTAACCTCTTGCTTCCAGAAGAGAAAAGCCTTTTCCAAAGCAAGTGTGTAATCATGAGGAAAATGACATAATTAAAACCCTGAAAAACAAGACCTTAGAGAATGGAACTCTTAACAGCCATCTTTATATCTGAAGATAGAACCAATTTCAAATTTATGTGTGGAAGTATTGGCAAAGGGCAATGTCCCTGATGCCTTGAAACAAGTCTGTGAAGAATATACTTTTCAGCAAAGAACAAGTTTCTTCCCGCGAGAAGCCTTCCAGCATGTATGTGTTCAAGAATCTGGAGAGTGCCATACCCTTCCCTCTGAGAAAGAAGCCTATGGAGAATGCCACTTTGAGCTAATATTTTCTTTCTAGAGTCTTAGCGATATCCACTATATGTGTGGAGGGAGAGCCAAAGTGCAATGTTCTGGTTTGGAGAAATGTTTGGTGGAGAATGCAATATCCGACAAACACAAGTTACTTCAAACAAGAAGCTTCCTAACGTCTATGTGTGGAAGCATCAGGATGTGGCATATATTTCCACCTGAGAAAAAAGACTGTGTTGAATGCAACTTTCAACTAACGTCCTGTTTCCAGAAGTGAAAAGCGTCTTCCAATATAGGTGTGGTAGCCTAGGGAAGGAGTGATGTCCTTACACTTAGAAACAAGTCTGTGGAGCATGCATTGTTCAGAGGACCAGAAGTTTCTCCACTGAGAATCATTCTAGCATGTATATGTTGAAGCATCAGAAACATGCCCTATCCTTCCCTCTGTGAATACAGTCTCTGGGGAATGCAACTTTCCCCTAAGAGGAAGTTTGTTCTAGTGAGACTATTTCTAGCATATTTGTCTAGAGAAATACAGAAAGTGCCCTATCCTTCACTTAGAGAAAGAAATCTGAAAAAAGCAAGTTTTAGTGAAGAACCTGACACTTCAACCCAAATCCCTTCTAACAGATATATGTGTTGTAGCATTAGGAAATGCCATACCCTTCCTTCAAGAAAGAATTCTGTGGAGAATGCACATTCAGCAACATCTTTTTTTTTTTTTTTTTTTTTAAGTGAGTAGCTTCCTAGCCTATATGTGTGGAAGCAGCATGATAGTGCCATATTCTTTCCTCTCAGATACAAGACATTGGGGAATATCACTGTTCAGTAACATCTTGTTTCCACAAGACAAAAGTGGTGTCCAATATTTTTGTGGAAGTGTAAGGAAGGTGGGTCGTCCTTGCACTTAGAAACAAGACTGTGGAGAATGCACCTTTCAGAGCACCACAAGTCTCTAGAGAGAAGTCTTCTAGGATGTAAGTGTTGAAGCATCTGAAACGTGCCTATCCTTCACTCAGTGAAAACAGTCTGTTTAGAATACAACATTCAAGTAAACTCTTGCTTCCTAAAGATGCAAAGCTTACCATTGCAGGTGTGGAATCATGAGGAAACATCCATAACGGAAACTCTGAAAAACAAGACCATGGAGAATGAAACTCTTAACTGCCATATTTATATCTGAAGATAGAACCAATTTCAGATCTATGTGTGGAAGTATAAGCAAGGGGCTATGACCCTCTGCTTAGAAACCAGTCTGTTGAGAATATAACTTTCAGCCAACAACAAATTCCTTCAATAAGAAGCCTTCTAGCATAGATGTGTTCACGCATCAAGATAGTTCCATATCCTTCCCTCTGAAAATAGTCTGTGGAAAAGGCCACTTATAGAATACATCTTGTTTTCAGAGTTCTAAGCAATTTTCAGTATATGTATGGAAGGACAGGCCAGGTGCAATGTCCCCATGTTGTAGTAACAAGTCTGTGAACAACACAACTTCCAGGAAACACAAGTTCCCTCAAACAAACAGCTTTCTAACATATATGTATGGAAGCCTCAGGACGTGGCATATATTTCCTTCTAGGAGACAAGACTGTGCAGAATGGGACTTCACTAACATCTTATTTCCAGAAGAGAAAAAACAATTTCCAATATATGTTTGGAAGTCTAGTGTTTGTACATGCAATGTCCTTATGCTTAGAGATAAGTCTGTGGAGCATGCAGTGTTCAGAGAACCACAAGTTTCTCAAGTGAGCAGCATTCTAGCATGTATGTGCTGAAGCTTCAGAAACATGCCCTAACCTTCCCTCTGTGAATACAGTCTCTAGGGAATGCAACTTTCCTCTACGTGGAAGTTTGTTCCAGTGAAAAGCTTTCTCACATGTGTGTCTAACATGTCTTCTAACATGGCAAGCGGAAAGTGCCATATCCTTCGCTCAGAGAAAGAAGTCTGTGAATAAAGCAATCTTCAGCAAAGAACACGACAGTTCAAACCAAATCCCTTCTTACACATATATGTGTTGTAGTATTAGGAAAGTACCATATCTTTCTCTTGGAGAAAGAATTCTGTGGAGAATGCATTTCAGAAACATCGTGGTTTTCCAAGGGAGAAGCTTCCTACCCTATATATGTGGAAGCATCACGATAGTGCATATTCTTCCGCCCGAGAAACAAGATTGTGGAGAATGCCACTGTCCACCAACATCTTTTTTCCAGATAAGAAAAGCAATATCAAATATATGTTTGGAAGTGTAGGTAAGGTGAGTTTTCCTTAGGCTTAAAAACAGGACTCTGGAGAATGCATCTTCCAGAGCAACACAGGTTTCTCTAGCCAGAAGCCTTCTAACATGTATGTGTAGAAGCATTAGGAACGTGCCCTATCCTTTCCTCAGTGAAAACAATCTGTTTAGAATACAACATTCAGGTAACCTTTTGCTTCCTGAAGATACAAGCTTTTCCATATCAGGTGTGTAATTATGAGGACACTGCCATAAATGAAACTCTGAGAACAAGTCCATGGAAAATGGAACTCTTGACTGCCTTCTTGAGATCAGATGATAGACCAATTTCCAATCTATCTGTGGAAGTATAGGCAAGTCTCCATAATCGTGATGCTAGAAACAAGTCTGGGGAGAATATCTTTTAACAAACAATAAATTTCTTCTCACGAGAAACCTTCTAGCAGGTGTGTGTTGAAGCGTCAGGAATGTGTATATCCTTCCCTCTGTGAAAGAAGTCCGTGCATAAAGCAAGTTTCAGCGAACTCACAGAGTGTTTTCATACATGGGAGAATAGGACACATTACTGATGCTTCAAAACATACATGTTAGAAGGCTTCTTGCTAGAGAAAGTTTGGTGGTCTGAATGGTGATTTCTCCACAGACTTGTTTGTAAGTGTAATGGCAACACACCCTCCCTATACTTCCACACATATATTGGAAATCCCTTTTCTCTTCTGGAAACAAGATGTTAGTGGAAAGTGGCATTCTCCACAGACTTGTCCCTCAGAGGAAAGTATACAGCACTATCGTGATGCTTCCACACATATAGGCTAGGAAGCTTCTCCCTTGAAAAACCACGATGTTGCTAAAATGGCATTCTCCAAGAATTCTTCCACCAAGTGTATACGGCACTTTCCTTATGCTACAGGACATATACTTGATAGAACAGATGAGGTTTGAAGTGTCGTGTCTTCGCTGAACCTTGCTTTTTTTAGGCAAACATGCTAGAAAGCTACTCACTGGAACAAACTTCTTAGAGGAAAGTTGCATTCCCCAGGGACGGTATTCACATAGCAAAGAATAAAGTATGTTTTGTATGCTTCAGCACATACATCTAGAATGCTTCTCGCTTGATAAACTTGTGTTTCTCTGAATGGTGCATTCTCCACAGACTTGTTTTTAGGCATAAGGATATCCCCCCTACCCTAGACTTCCACACATATATTGGGAATCACTTTTCTCTTCTGGAAAGCAGATGCTATTGGAACTGGGAATTCTCCACAATCTTGTTTCTCAGAGGGAAGAATATGGCACTTTTCTGAACCTCAACACGTACATGCTAGTAGTCTACTACCTTGAAGAACTACGTTGTTTGCTGAAAGTTTCATACTCCACAGAATTTTTCCCCAAGTGACGGATATGGCACTTACGTGATAATTAAACACATATAAACTAGGATGGTATATGCTTGAAGAATCATGCTGTTCACTGAAACTTGCTTTATGCACAGACTTCTTTCACGTAGGGGAGGATATGGCACATTCCTGATGCTTCAACACATACATGCTAGAAGGCTTCTCACAGGAAGAAACTTGTTTGCTGAAAGTTATATTCTCCACTGACTTGTTTCTTTTTTTTTATTACTATGTTATGTTAATCACCATACATTATATCATTAGTTTTTGATGTAGTGTTCCATAATTCATTGTTTGTGTATAACACCCCATGCTCTATGCAAACATGCCCTCTTTAATACACATTACCAGGCTAAACCATCCCCCCACCCCTCCCCTTTAGAACCCTGTTTGTTTTTCAGAGTCCATAGTCTCTCATGGTTCGTCTCCCCCTCCGATGCCCCCTTCGTTTTTCCCCTCCTGCTATCTTCTCCTTCTCCTTCTCCTTCCTTCTTCTTCTTCTTCTTCTTCTTCTTCTTCTTCTTCTTCTTCTTCTTCTTCTTCTTCTTCTTCTTCTCCTTCTTCTTCTCCTTCTTCTTCCTCCTCCTCCTCCTCCTCTTCTCCTTCTTCTTCTCCTTCTTCTTCTCCTTCTTCTTCTTCTTCTTCTTCTTCTTCTTCTTCTTCTTCTTCTTCTTCTTCTTCTTCTTCTTCTTCTTCTTCTTGTTCCTTTTTCTTCTTCTTTTTAAACATATAATGTATTATTTGCTTCAGAGGTACAGGTCTGTGATTCAACAGTCTTACACAATTCACAGCGTTCACCATAGCACATACCCTCCCCAATATCTATCACCCAGCCACCC
>NW_023270815.1:211514-276309 GCF_011800145.1 Mirounga leonina
TTTGTGTCCTGAGATTAAGAATTCCTCATATCAGTGAGGTCATATGATACATATCTTTCTCTGACTGACTTATGTCGCTCAGCATAATACCCTCCAGTTAGATCCACATCGTTGGAAATGGCAAGAGTTCATACCTTTTAATGGCTGCATATATTCCACTGTATATATGTATATATATATACATATATACATATGTATATATGTATATATATAACACATCTTCATATATACATATGTATATATGTATATATATATATATATACCACATCTTCTTTATCCATTCATCTGTTGATGGACAGTTTGGCTCTTTCCACCATTTGGCTATTGTGGACATTGCTGCTATAAACCTCAGTGTGCACATACCCCTTCAAATCCCTACATTTGTATCTTTGCAGTAAATACCTAGGAGTGCAATTGCTGGATCATAGGGTAGCTCTATTTTCAACTTTTTGAGGAACCTCCGTACTGTTTTCCAGAGTGGCTGCACCATATTGCAGTCCTACCAACAGTGTAGGAGGGTTCCCCTTTCTCCGCATCCACACCAACATCTGTCATTTTCTGACTTGTTAATTTTACCCATTCTGACTGGTGTGAGGTGATATCTCATTGAGGTTTTGATTTGGATTTCCCTGATGCCGAGTGATGTTGAGCAAGCTTTCATGTGTCTTTTGGCCACTTGGATGTCTTCTTTGGAAAAATGTCTCTTCATGTCTTCTGCCCATTTCTTAATTGGATCATTTGTTCTTTGGGTGTTGAGTTTCATAAGTTCTTTATAGATTTTGAATACTAGCCCTTTATCTTATATGTCATTTGGAAATATCTTCTCCCATTTTGTCAGCTGTCTTTTGATTTGTTGACCTTTTGCTGTGCAAAAGCTTTTTATCTTGATGAAGTCCCAGTAGTACATTTTTTGCCCTTGCTTCCCTTGCCTTTGGCGATGTTTCTTGGAAGAAGTTGCGGCAGCTGAGGTTGAAGTGGTTGCTGCCTGTGTTCTCCTTTAGGATTTTGATGGACTCCTGTCTCACATTGAGGTCTTTCAACCATTTGGAGTCTATTTTTGTGTGTGGTGTAAGGAAATGGTCCAGTTTCATTCTTCTGCATGTAGCTGGCCAATTTTCCCAACACCATTTGTTGAGAGACTGTCTTTTTTCCATTGTATATTCTTTCCTGCTTTGTTGAAGATGAGTTGACCATAGACTTGAGGGTCCATTTCTGGGATCTCTATTCTGTTCCATTGATCTATGTGTCTGTTTTTGTGCCAGTACCATACTGTCTTGATGATGACAGCTTTGTAATAGAGCTTGAAGTCCAGAATTGTGATGCCGCCAGCTTTGCTTTGCTTTGCTTTTTCAACATTCCTCTGGCTATTCAGGGTCTTTTCTGGTTCCATGCAAATTTTAGGATTATTTTTTCCATTTCTTTGAAAAATTGATGGTATGCTATAAAGGCTGTCCTAAGGGGGAAATACATAGCCATCCAAGGCTCACTCAAAAAAAATAGAAAAATACCGAGTTCACCAACTAACTCTACACCTTAAAGAAGTAGAGAAAAAAGCAACAAACAATACCTAAGCCATGCACTAGAAGAGAAATAATTAAGATTAGAGCAGAAATCAATGAATTAGAAACCAGAAACACAGTAGATCAAATCTATGAAACTAGAAGCTGGTTCTTTGAAAGAATTAATAAGATTAATAAGAATATAGGAGAATGGAACTTTTAACTGCTATCTTGAATGATCATTTATGGCAGTGTCCTCATCATTACACATCTGTATTGGAAATGGCTTCTATCTTCAGGAAATAAGACGTTACTTGAACACTGTATTCTAAACAGATTGTTTTCACTGAGGGAAGGATAGGGCATGTTCCTGATGCTTCAACACATACCTGCTAGAAGGCTTCTCTCTAGCAAAACTTGTGATATCCGAAATGGGCCTTCTCCATTGTCTTGTTTCTAAGTGTAAGGAAAACTCACCTTCCCTATAGTTACTTAGATATATTGGAAATCTCTTTTCTCTTGTGAAACAAGATGTTAGTGGACAGTAGCATTCTCCACAGTCTTGTTTCTCAGAGCGAAGAATATGGAGCTATCGTGATGCTTCCACACATATAGGCTAGGGAGCTTCACATTTGAGAAACCAGGATGTTTCTGAAATTGCATTCTCCACAGAATTCTTTCTTGAAACAGCTTCAGGAGAATAGGTGTTATTTCTTCATTGAATGGTTGGTAGAATTCCCCAGGGAATCCATCAGGCCCTGGACTCTTCTTTTCTGGGAGGTATTTGATCACTGCTTCAATCTCGTTACTGGTTACTGGCCTATTTAGGTTGTCAATTTCTTCTTGTTTCAGTCTTGGCAGCTTATAGGTTTCCAGGAAGGCCTCCATTTCATCCAGATTAGCTCAGTTTATTGGCATATAGTTGTTGGCAAGAATTTCTATAATTGTTTCTATTTCCTTGGTGTTAGTCGTGATCTCTCCTCTCTCACATAATTTTATTAATTTAGGTCCTTTCTCTTTTCTTTTGGATAAGTCTGGCCAGTGGTTTATCAAACTTATTAATTCTTTCAAAGAACCAACTTCTAGTTTTGTTGATCTGATCTACTGTGTTTCTGTTTTCTAAATCATTCATCTCTGTTCTAATTTTAAATATTTCTCTTCTACTGTGTGGATTAAGCATCGTTTGTTGCTTTTTCTCTAATTCTTTAAGGTATAGAGTTAGTTGGTGAATTTGGGATTTTTCTATTTTTTGAGTGAGGCTTGAAAGGCTAGGTATTTCCCCCTTAGGACAGCCTTAGCAGTATCCCATAGGTTTTGGACCAATGTGTTTTTGTTCTCATTGATTTCCATGAATTGTTTCAGTTCTTCTTTGATTTCCTGGTGGACCCAAACATTCTTGAGCAGAGTGGTCTTTAGCTTCCAATTTGAATTTCTGCCAATTTTTTTCTTGTGATTGAGTTCCAGTTTTAGAGCATTGTGGTCTGAGAATATGCAGGGAATAATCTCAATCTTTTGTTATCGGTTGAGACCTGATTTGTGACCCAGTATGTGATCTATTCTGGAGAAAGTTCCATGTGCGCTCGAGAAGAATGAGTTTTCTGTTGTTTTAGGGTGGAATGTTCTGTAAATATCTGTGAGGTCCATCTGGTGCAGTGTGTCATTCAAAGCTCGTGTTTCCTTTTTGATTTTCTGCTAGATAATCTGCCCATTGCTGAGAGTGGTGTATTGAGGTCTCCAACAATTAATGTATTGTTGTCAATAAGACTCTTTATTTTGGTTAACAGGTGGCTTATGTAGATGACTGCTCCCATATTGGAGGCATAGAATTTACAATTTTTAGATCTTCTTGTTGGATAGACCCTTTAAGAATGATATAGTGTCCTTCTGTGTCTCTAACTACAGACTTGAATTTAAAATGTAATTTCTCTGATATAAGAATTGCTACCCCAGCTTTCTTTTGAGGTCCACTGGCAGGGAAGATGGATCTCCATCCCTTCACTTTCAGTATGGATGTGTCTTTAGGTCAAAATGAGTCTCTTGTAGACAGCATATGCATGGGTCCTGTCTTTTCATCCAATTTGCAACCCTGTGCCGTTTTATGGGAGCGTTTAGGCAATTCACGTTGAGAGTGATTATTGAAAGATATGAATTAATTCTCATCATGTTGCCTGTGAAGATGTTGTTTTTATAGATTGTCCCTGTAAATTTCTGTTGTATATCACTCTTGGGGTCTTTCTCCTTTTATAGAACCCCCCCTTAACATTTCTTGCAGGGCCGGCTTAATGGTCACATATTCTTTCAGTTTCTGCAGGTCTTGGAAACTCTGCATCTCTCCATCCATTCTAAATGACAGCTTTGCTGGATAAAGTATTATTGGCTTTATGTTTTTCTCATTTAGTACCCTGAATATGTCTTGCCAGGCCTTTCTAGCTTGCCTGGTCTCTGTGGATAGGTCTGACTTTATTCTGATATTCCTCCTTCTGTACATAAGTAATCTCTCCCCCCTAACTGCCCTTAAGATGGTTTCCTTGGTTCTAAGATTTGCGAGTTTTACTATTACATGCCGGGGTGTTGGCCTGTTTTCCTTGATCTTGGGAGGGGTCCTCTCTGCCTCTACAGCTTGAATGGTTGTTTCATTCCCCAGATAAGGGAAGTTCTCAGCTATGATTTGCTCAAATACATCTTTTAGTCCTCTCTCTCTCTCCACCCCCTACGGGATTCCAATTAATTCTGACATTGGAACACTTCATGGTGTCACTTATTTCTCTGCTTCTATTTTCATGGATTCTGAATTGTATTTTCCTGGCTTCTTTTCGCTTTTTTTATCTATTAAATGGTATTCCAGGTCACCTATTCATTCTTCTACCCTTGCTGTGATTATCTAGATTAGATTGAATCTCTTTGCTAGAATTTTTAAATTCTGCCAATTTAACTTTCATTTCTGTCTTAGAGATTCTATGTCACCATTAATGGATTTTCCATTCTAGCTCTTCTCTTCACAATTGCTAACCTGAATTCCATTTCTGACATCTTTGTTACAGCTGAATCCATTTGTAATTCTGTGGCCTAAGTCATAATCTCTGAGTCTTTCCTATTTTGGGGGTTCCTCCTCCTAGTTATTCTGGTGATGGGTGGTTGAGGTAATATAGAGAGTCCAAAATATTGGCCACACCCCAAGCATGATGCACCTGTTTTCTAGACCTTAGAGTTGCTGGCCTCTGGTTTTCCCAGCCTGTCTTCTGGGGGAGGGGCCTGCTGAGCTGTTAGTCAGGCAACCCTGTTTGGGCAGCGTTGTCCTGTCTGCCTGTGGTGGAGAATGAGCACAGGGAAAACCAGTTTTGGGTGCTTTTGTTCTCTGGTGACTTTCCCTGGCTGCTTTCTGTGTCTATTCCAAGAGTCATAGCAGAATAGACCCTTTCCAACCCTCTGCCTTGAGCAGAGAGCCTGCTGTCTGTTCTTCAGTGAGCTCTCCATGCCAGATTATCTCCGTTCCTGTCTGTGCTGCTATTAACTTCAGTGTCCTGGGTTGTGCACCTCTCCACAGTGCTCCCAGTCCTGCCTCCAGATCGGGGCTCCTCTCTGCCCTTTGTGCCTCTAATACCGCCAGCCTCCACTCCCCCCAGTTTGAAAGCTTGGCCCTGCCCCTCCGGTTTCTATCTAAAGACTTTACCCCTCTCCTACTGGGCTGCAAGTAAGTGTCCTGTCCACAGCGCAGGATTTTTCTCACCACCGTGTGAGATCCACATGGCCAGGCTCCCTCACTCTACCATTTATCCTCCAATACCAGCCCCCAGAATCATTGCTCCCCACTACATACATCAAAACCAACCGCCTACAATATTGTTTGTGGAGATCCATATCTTCTTTCATTTCAGGCTGATTTCGTGGGTGTTCAGAGTGGTATGGTAGATATCCAGCTCAATTAGGTCCAGTTGGAATATGGTTCCCTATTTCTCCGCCATCTCTTCTTCTCCCAGCCTTGTTTCTAAGGGTAAGGATATTGTGCCTACACTAGACTTCCACACATATATTGGAAATCGCTTTTCTCTTCTGGAAACAAAATGTTAGTGGAAAGTTGCATTCTCCACAGTCTTGTTTTCAGAAGGAAATATATGGCATATCCTGAGGCTTTCATACAGATATGTTAGAAAGCTTCTCATTTCAGGTAACTTGTGTTTCCTGGAAGTCGAATTGTCCACAGAATTGTTACTCCAACAGAGAGACAAGGGACCTTGACTATTCTTCCATACATATACTGGAAATTATTTGGAACTCTGGAAACAAGATTTTATCTATAAGTGGCATTCTCCACAGGCTAGTTCCCATTCTCGACAGTCTTCTTTCTACTAGAGAAGGATATGGCGCTTCCGAGACACTGCAACATGTACAAGCTAGAAGGCTACCCCGTAAAGAAGCACAATATTTGCTGAAAGTTGCAGTCTCCACAGAATTCTTTCCCCAATCGATGGATACAGCAATCCTGATACTTCAATACATATAGGCTAAAAGGGTATGTGCTTCAAGAACCATGTTGTTCCCTGAAAGTTGCATTCTCCACAGAATTCTTTCTCTGAGTGATGGATACAGCACTTTCCTAATGCTGCAATACATATAGGTTACAAGGGTATATGATTGAAGGATCCTGTTGTTCACTGAAACTTGCTTTATGCACAGACTACTTTCAACAAGGGTACGATATGGCACATTCCTGATGCTTCAACATAAACATGATAGAAGGTTTCTCACAGGAAGAAACATGTTGGTCACTGAGATTTATATTCTCCATAGACTTGTTTCTAAGCATCAGGGTCATGTCCCCTTGCCTGTATGACCACACATAGATTGAAATTGGTTCTATCTTCTGGTATCAAGATGACTGATAAGAGTTCCATTCTCCACAGTTTCGTTTTTCAGAGTTTTAGTCACGGCAGTTTCCTCATGATTATACACCTGCATTGGAAAAGGCTTGTATCTTCTGGATGCAAGAGGTTACTTGAACGTTGTTTTTTCCACATACTGTTTTCACTGAGGGAAGGAACCCAAATCAATTAATGGCAACATAGAGTCTCTCAGGGCACATTCCTGATGCTTCCACATATCCGTGCTAGTATGCTTCTTGCTTGATAAACTTGTGGTTCTCTGAAAGGTGCATTCTCCACAGACTTTTTTCTATGCATATGGACATCCCACCTTCTCTACACTTGCACAAATATATTGGAAATAGCGTTTCTCTTCTGGAAACAAGATGTTAGTGGAAAGTCGCATTCTGCACAGTGTTGTTTCTCAGAAGGAAATATGTGGTACATGCTGATGCTCTTCTAACTAGATGTTAGAAGCTTCTCATTTGAAGATACTTGTGTTTCTGGGAAGTTACGTTCTTGACGGACTTGTTTCTCCATAACGGGGACATTGAAACTTGCCTATCCTTCTACACATATACTGGAAAGCTTTTTGAACTCTGGAAACAAGATGTTAGCTATAAGTGTCATTCTCCACAGGCTTGTTTCTCAAGGGAAGCTTATGGTACTAATCTGATGCTTGAACGCATAAATGCTAGAAAGCTTCTCACGGGAACATCCTTTTTGTTTGTTGAAAAGTATTCTCCACACACTTGTTTCAAAGCATCAGGGACATGGCCCCTTGCCTATACTTACACACAGAGATTTGAAATGGTTTTATCTACTGATATCAAGATGGTAGTTAAGAGTACATTCCCTAAGGAACTCTTTTTTGGAGTTTACATAAGGCAGTTAACTCAGATCCCTCATCTGCATTGGAAAAGTCTTGTATTTTAGGAAGCAAGAGCTTACTTGAGGTATGAGGGAGGGAAACATGGCGGAGGAGTGGGGGATCCTATTCCAACTGGTCCCCAGAATTGAGCTGGATGACTAACAAACCCCTCTGAACACCCACAAAATCAGCCTGAGATGTAGGAAGATAGAACTGGATCTCTACAAACAGAATAGTTTGTTCCAAGGTATGAAGTGGGGAGCCATGATTCTGGGGCAGATATCAGAGGATAAATGTAAATGGGAGGGAGCCTGGCCCTGGGGATCCTACCACAGGCAAGTGGGAGCCTCCCTTGCTGCGGACTGGACACAGACTAACAGACTGATAGAGGTGGGTTAAGGGCTTTAGGGCAGACCCCCAGATAGAAATCAGGAGCATCAAGGTCACGCATGCAAACTGGGGGTGATTGGTGGTTTTAGAATCACAAAGGGCAGAGATGAGCCACAACAAACCAAGGACACTGAAGTTTATGCAGTATGGACAGAAACAGAGATAGTGTGGCCTGGAGAGCCCACTGAAGAACCGATTGCAATCTCTCCACCCTGAGGCAGAGGATTGTGAAAGGTCTCTTCTGTTTGACTCTCGGAAGAGACACAGAAACCCTCCTGGGAAAGCTGCCAAAGAATAAAAACACCCAAACCCGTTATCACACAGCCCATCCTGAACAATAGGGGAGCAGGGCAACTCTTCACAAACAGGGTTCCTTATGTAAAAGCATGGGAGACCAGCCCCCAGAAGACAGGCTGGAAGAACAAGAGGTCAGCAACCATAAGGTCCCTAGAAAACAGGTGCATCTTCTTTGGGTTCTGGTCAATAATTTAGACCCTATACTTTCCCTCAAACACCCATCAACAAAACGACAAGGAAGAGGAAAGATTCCCTTTCCCAAAATAGGAAAGAGTCAGAGATTATGACTTAAGCCACAGATTTACAAATGGATACAGATATAACCAAGATGGCGGAGATGAAATTCAGGCAAGCAGTTGTGAGGACAATGGCTAGAATGGAGAAATCAATTAATGGCAACATAGAGTCTCTCAGGGCAGAAATGAAAGCTAAATTGGTAGAACTTAAAAATACTATCAATGAGATCCAATCTACTCTAGATAATCTAACAGCTAGGGTAAGTGAGGCAGAAGAAGAAAATAGTGATCTGGAAGACAACTTAATAGATAAAAAAGGGAAAGAGGAGGCCAGGCAAAAACAACTCAGAATCCGTGAAAATAGAATCAGAGAAATAAGTGATACCATGAAGTGTTCCAATGTCAGAATTATTGGAATCCTGGAGGAAGTGGAGAGACAGAGGACTAGAAGATGTCTGAGCAAATCATAGCTGAGAAGTTCCCTAATCTGGGGAACAAAACAAACATTTGTGTCCTAAAGGCAGAGAGGACCCCTCCCAAGATCAAGGGAAAAAGGCCAACACCCTGGCATGTAATAGTAAAACTCGCAAATCTTAGAACCAAGGAAACCATCTTAAGGGCAATAAGGGGGAAGAGATTCCTGATGTACAGAGGGAGGTATATCAGAATAACATCAAAGCTATCCACAGAAACCTGGCAAGCCAAAAATGCCTGCCAAGACATATTCAGGATATTAAAAAAGACAATGCAGCCAAGAATACTTTATCTGGCAAGGATGTTATTTAGAATGGTTGGAGAGATGCAGAACTTCCACGACCAGCAGAAACTGAAAGAATATGTGACCAGTAAGCCAGCACTGCAAGAAATATTAAGGAGTGTTCTATAAAACGAGAAAGACCCCAAGAGTCATATACAACAGAAATTTACAGGGACAATCTACAAAAACAACGTCTTCACAGGTAACATGATGAGAATTAATTCATATCTTTCAATAATCACTCTCAACATGAATTGCTTAAATGTTCCTATAAAATGACACAGGGTTGCAGATTGGATCAAAAGACAGGACCCATATGCTGTCTACAAGAGACTCATTTTGAACCTAAAGATACATCCAGACTGAAAGTGAAGAAATGGAGATCCATCTTCCATGCCAGTGGACCTCAAAAGAAAGCTGGGGTAGAAATTCTCATATCAGACAAATTAGATTTTAAACTAAAGTCTGTAGTTAGAGATACAGAAGGACACTATATCATTCTTAAACGGTCTATCCAACAAGAAGATCTAACAATTGTATATATCTATGCCCCCAACATGGGAGCAGCCCTCTACAAAAGCCAGCTGTTAACCAAAATAAAGAGTCATATTAATAACAATACATTAATTGTAGAAGACCTCAATATTCCACTCTCAGCAATGGACAGATCATCTAAGCAGAAAATCAACAAAGAAACAAGAGCTTTGAATGACACACAGCACCAGATGGACCTCATGGATATATACAAGCAGTCCACACTAAAACAACAGAAAACTCATTCTTCTCGAGCACAAATGGAACTTTCTCCAGAATAGACCATATATTGGGTCACAAATCAGGTCTCACCCGATACTAAATGATTGAAATTATTCCCTGCATATTCTCAGACCACAGTGCTTTAAAAGTGGAACTCAATCACAAGAAAAAAATTGGCAGAAATTCAAACACCTAGAAGCTAAAGACCACTCTGCTCAAGAATGTTTGGGTTCACCAGGAAATCATAGAAGAACTTAAACAATTCATGGAAATCAATGAGAACAAAAACACATCAGTCCAAAACCTAGGGGATACTGCAAAGCCCATCCTAGGGGGAAATACATAGCCATCCAAGCCTCGCTCAAAAAAATAGAAAAATCCCGAATTCACCAACTAACTCTACACTTTAAAGAACTAGAGAAAAAGCAACAAATTGGTGCCTAAGCCACGCAGTAGAAGAGAAATAATTAATATTAGCACTGAGATCAATGAATTAGAAACCAGAAACACAGTAGATCAGATCAACAAAACTAGAGATTTGTTCTTTGAAAGAATTAATAAGATCGATAAACCACTGGCCAGACTTATCCAAAAGAAAAGAGAAAGGACCAAAATTAATAAAATTATGAATGAAAGGAGAGAGATCACGACTAACACCAAGGAAATAGAAACAGTTATTAGAAATTCTTATCAACAGCTATATGCCAATAAATGGACCAATCGGGATGAAATGCAGGGCTTCCTGGAAACCGATAAGCTGCCAAGACTGAAACGGGGAGAAATTGACAACCTGAATAGGACAAAAACCAGTAACAAGATTGAAGCAGTGATCAAAGAGCTCCCAAAAACAAGAGTCTGGGGCTTGGGAATTCTACCAAAATTCAAAGAAGAAATAATACCTATTCTACTGAAGCTGTTTCAAAAAATAGAAACAGTAGGAAAACTTACAAAGTCATTCTATGAGGCCACCATTACCTTAATCCCCAAACCAGGAAAAGAACCATCAAAGAGGAGAATTTCAGACTGATATCCCTGATGAATATGGATTCCAAAATCCTCAACAAAATCCTAGCTAATAGGATCCAACAATACATTAAAACGATCATCCACCCCGACCAATTGGATTTATCCCTGGGATGCAAGGGTGGTTCAACGTTTGCAAATCAATCTATGTGATAGAACACATTAATTAGAGGAGGGAGAAGAACCATATGGTGGCAATTGATGCAGAAAAAGCATTTAATAAAAGACAACATCCTTTTCTGATTAAAACTCTTCAGAGGATAGGGATAGAGGGAACATTCCTCAAGTTCATAAAATCCATCTATGAAAAACCCACAGCAAATATCAACCTCAATGGGGAAAAGCTGAGAGCCTTTCCCTTAAGATCAGGAACACGTCAAGGATGCCCAATCTCACCACTATTGTTCAACATAGTACTAGAAGTCCTAGCACAGCAATCAGACAACAAAAAGAAATAAAAAGTATTCATTTTGGCAAAGAAGAAGTCAAACTCTGTCTTTTAGCATACAACATGATACTTTATGTGGAAAACCCAAAAGACTCCAAACCCATATTACTAGAACTCATCCAACAATTCAGTAATGTGGCAGGATACAAAATCAATGCACAGAAATTAGTTGCTTTCTCAAACACTAACAACCCAACTGTAGAAAGAGAAATTAGAGAAATGATTCCATTTACAAAAGCACCAAAACCCATAATATACCTTGGAATAAATCTAACCAAAGAGGTAAAGGATCTATACTCTAGGAACTACAGAACACTCATGAAAGAAATTGAAGAAGACACAAAAAGATGGAAAAATATTCCATGCTCAAGGATCGGAGGAATAAACATTGTTAAAATGTCTATGCCACCCAGAGCAATCTATATCTTCAATGCCATCCCGATCAAAATTCCAATGACATTTTTCAAAGTGCTGGAACAAACAATCCTAAAATTTGTATGGAGTCAGAAAAGACCCCCAATCGCCAAGGAAATGCTGAAAAAGAAAAACAAAGCTGGGGGCATCACGTTGCCTGATTTCAAGCTCTATTACAAATCTGTGATCACCAAGACAGCATGGTACTGTCACAAAAACAGATATATAGACCAATGGAACAGAATGGAGAACCCAGATATGGACCCTCAACTCTATGGTCAAATAATCTTTGACAAAACAGGAAAAAACATGCAATGGAAGAAAGACAGTCTTTTCAATAAATGGTGCTGGGAAAATGGGACAGCCACATGCAGAAGAATGAAATTCGACCATTCTCTAACACCATTCACAAAGATAAACTCAAAGTGGATGAAAGACCTCAATGTGAGACAGGAACCCATCCAAATCCTAGAGGAGAACATAGGCAGTAACCTCTTTGACATCAGCCACAGCAACTTCTTTCAAGATACATCTCCAAAAGCTAGTGAAACAAAAGCAAAAATGAACTTTTGGGACTTCATCAAGATAAAAAGGTTCTGCACAGCAAAGGAAACAGTCAACAAAACAAAGAGGCAACCCACAGAACGGGAGAAGATATTTGCAAATGACACTACAGATAAAGGGCTAGGATCCAAAATCTATAAAGAACTTCTCAAACTCAACACCCAAGAAACAAATAATCAAGTCAAAAAGTGGGCAGAAGATATGAAAAGACACTTCTCTGAAGAAGACATACAAATGGCTAACAGACACATGAGAAAATGTTCATCATCATTAGCCATTAGGGAAATTCAAATCAAAACCACATTGAGATACCACCTTACACCAGTTAGAATGGTAAAAATGGACAGGGAGAGAAACAATGAATGTTGGAGAGGTTGTGGAGAAAGAGGAACCCTCTTACTCTGTTGGTGGGAATGCAAATTGGTATAGCCACTTTGCACAACAGTGTGGAGGTTCCTCAAAAATTTAAAAATAGATCTACCCAATGACCCAGCAATTGCTCTACTGGGTATTTACTCCAGATTCACAGATGTAGTGAAAAGAAGGGCCATATGCACCCCTATGTTAATAGCAGAAATGTCCGCAAGAGCCAAACTGTGGAAAGAGCTGAGATGCCCTTCAACAGATGAATGGATAAAGAAGATGTGGTCCATCTATACAATGGAATATTACTCAGCCATCAGACAGGATAAATACCCAACTTTTTCATCAACATGGATGGGACTGGAGGAGATTATGCTAAGTAAAATAAGTCAAGCAGAGAAAGTCAATTATCATATGGTTTCACTTATTTGTGGAACATAAGGAATAGCATGGAGGACATTAGGAGAAGAAAGGGAAAAATGGGGTGGGGGGATTGGAGGAAGAGACTACGGACACTGAGAAACAAACAGGGTTTTAGAGGGGCAGGGGAGGGGGATTTGGTTAGCCCGGTGATGGGTATTAAGGAGGGCATATACTGCATGGAGCACTGGGTGTTATACGAAAACAATGGATCATGGATCACCACATCAAAAACCAGTGATGTATTGTGTGGTGAATAACATAACATAACATAAAAAAAAAAAAAAAAGAACTTCTCAAACTCAACACCCAAAAAACAAATAATCAAGTCAAAAATGGGCAGAGTAAATGAACAGACTCTTCTCTGAAGAAGACACACAAATTACTAACAGACACATGAAAAAAAAAATGTTCATCATCTTTGGCCATCAGGGAAATTCAAATCAAAACCACATTGAGATACCACCTTACACCAGTTAGAATAGCAAAAATGGACCGGGCAAGAAACAACAAATGTTGGAGAGGTTGTGGAGAAAGAGGAACCCTCTTACACTTTTGGAGGGAACGCAAGTTGGTACAGCCACTTTGGAAAACAGTGTGGATGTGTCTCGAAAATTACAAATGGAACTACATTATGACCCAGCAATTATACTCCTAGGTATTTACCTCAATGACACAGATGTAGAGGGAAAAAAGGCCATGTGCATCCCAATTTTCATAGCAGCAATGGAGGAGATTATCCTAAGTGAAATAAATCAAGCAGAGAAAGACAATTATCAAAAGATTTCACTTATTTGTGAGGAATAGCATGGAGGACTTTAGGAGAAGGAAGGGAAAAATGAAGGGGGGGGATATCAGAGGGAGAAATGAACCATGAGAGACTATGGTCTCTGAGAAACAAACTGAGGGTTTCAGGGGGAGAGTGGGGGGTGTGAATGTGTTACCCGGTGATGGGTATTAAAAGGGCATGTAATGCATGGACACTGAGTGTGATATGAAACAATGAATCGTGGATCACCACATCAAAAACTAATGATTTATTGTATGGAGAGTAAAATAAAATAATACAATAAAATTTTTTTTAAAAAGAAAAAAAAAAAAAAACCCAACTCTGTGGAGATGTACCTTTCAGAGAAACACAAGTTTCAGAAGCGAGATGCATTCAGCATGTATGTGTTGAAGCATCTGAAACATTCCCTATCCTTCCCTCTGAGAATACAGTCTCTGGGGAATGCACCTTTCACCTAGTTCAGAGAAAGAATTCTATTGAGAATGCAATTTCAGCAACATCATGGGTTTTCAAACGAGAAGCTTCCTAGCCTATATGTGTGGAAGCTCACCATAGTGACATATTCTTCCCTCTGAGAAACAAGACTGTTGAGAAAGCCCCTATCCACTAACATCTTGTTCCCAGAAGAGAAAAGTGATTTCTAATATATGTGTGGCAGTATAGGGAAAGTGTGTTATCCTTATGCTTAGTGTGGTGAGCACACTTTTCAGAGTACCACAAGTGTCTCCTGTGAGAAGCCTTCTAGCATGTATGTGTGGAACATCAGGAATGTACCCTATCCTTCCCTTAGTGAAAATAGTCTGTTTAGAATACAACGTTCAAATAGCCTCTTGCTTCTAGAAGGTACAAGCCTTTTACAATGCAAGTGTGTAATCATGAGGAAAATGCCGAAATTAAAACTCAAAACAAAACAAAACAAAACCTTGGGGAATGTAACTCTTAACTGCCATCTTATATCTGAAGATAGAACCAATTTCAAATCTATGTGTGGAAGAATAGGCAAGGGGCCATGGCTCCAATGCTTAGAAACAAGTCTTTGGGGAGTATCTCTATCAATGAACAGCAAATTTCTTCCCATGAGAAGCCTTCTAGCATGTATGTGTTCAAGCAGCAGGATCCCGCCATATCCTTCCCTGAGAAACAAGCCTGTGGAGAATGCGACTTATAGATCATCGTTTCAGAGTTCTAAGGGATTCCCACTATATGTATGGAAGGATTGACAAGGTGCAATGTCCCCCTGTTGGAGTCTGTGGACGATGCAACTTCCAGGAAACACAAGTCCCTCAGATGAGAAGCTTTCTCACATATAAGTATGGAAGCCTCAGGATGTGCCATATATTTCCTTTTGAGAAATAAAACTGTGCAGAATACGACTTTCCACTAACATCTTGTTTCCAGAAGAGAAAAGTGATTTCCAATATATGTGTGGAAGTCTAGTGTAGGGATGATGTCATTACATGTAGAAACAAGTCTGTGGAGCATGACCTTTAAGAGAACCAAAAGTTTCTCAAGAGAGAAGCATTCTAGCTTGTATGTGTTGAAGCATCTGAAACATGCCCTATCCTTCCCTCTCTGAATACGGTCTCTGGGGAATGCCTCTTTCTCCCAAGTGGAAGTTTGCTCCAGTGAGAAGCTTTCCAGCATGTTTGGCTAGAGTCACGGGGAAAGTGCCATATCCTTAGCTAAGAGAAAAATGTGAGTTTGAATAAAGTAAATTTCAGTGAAGAACATGACACTTCAAACAAGACAACTTCTAACCAATTATGGGTTGTAGCATTAGGAAACTAACATATCCTTCGCTTGGAGAAAGAATTCTGTGGAGAATGCAATTTCAGCAACATCGTGGTTTTTCAAGTGAGCGGACTCCTAGCTTATATGTGTGGAAGGTTCATGATAGTGCCATATAATTCCCTCTGAGAAACAAGATTGTGGGGAATGCCACTGCCCACTAACATCTTGTTTCCAGAAGAGAAAAGTGATTTCCAATGTATGTGTGGAAGTATAGAGAAGGTGGGTTGTACTTACACTTAGAAACAAGAGTATGGAGAATACACTTTTCAGAGCACCACTAGAGTCTCAAGCGAGAAGACTTCTAGCATATATGTGTTGAAGCATCAGGAACGTGCCTACTGTCCCCTGGTGAAAACAGTCTGTTAAATTAGATCATTCAAGTAACCTCTTGCTTCCCGAAGATACAAGGTTTTTCCAATGCAGGTGTGGAATCATGACAAAACTGCCATAACTGTCACTTGAAAAACAAGACCATGGAGAATGGAACTCTTAACTGCCATCTTGATATCTGAAGATAGAACCAATATCAAATCTATGTGTGGAAGTATAGGCAAGGGGCCTTGACCCTGATGCTTAGAAACTGGTCTGTGGGGAATGTAACTTCCAGTGAACAAAACATTTCTTCCCATGAGAAGCCTTCTATCATGTATGTGTTGAAGCATCAGGAATGTGCCATATCCTCTCAGTGAAAGTAGTCTGTGCATAAAACAAGGTTCAGCAAACAACATGATACTTTATTCATATACCATTCTAACCTATATGTGAAGTATCAGGAAAGTATCCATCACTCAGGGAAAGAATTCTGTGGAGAATGCAATTTCATCAACATCGTGGTTTTTAAGTGAGAAGATTCCTATCCTATATGTGTGGAAGCATCACAATAGTGCCATACTCTTCCCTCTGACAAACAAGACTGTGAAGAATTTCACTGTATACTTTAACATCATGTTTCCAGAATAGAAAAGCAATTTCCAATATATGTGTGGAAGTATAGGGAAGGTGGGTTGGCCTTACACTTAGAAACAAGACGTGGAGAACGCACCTTTCAGAGCACCACAACTGTCTCTAGCAAACATGTATGTGTAGAAGTATCAGGAAAGTGCCCTCTCCCTCCCTCAGTGAAAACAGTATGTTTAGAATACAATGTTCAAATAACCTCGTGCTTCCAAAAGATACATGCCTTTTCCAATGCAGCTGTGGAATCATGAGGAAACTGCCATAACTAAAATGTTGAAAAACAAGATGATGGAGAATGGACTCTTAACGGCCATCTTGATATCAGAAGATGGAACGAATTTCAAATCTATGTATGGAAGTATACGCAAGGGGCCATGACCCTGATGCTTAGGAGCAAGTCTGTGGAGAATATAACTTTCAGCAAACAAGTTTCTTCCCTTGAGAAGCCTTCTAGTATGTATGTTTTAAAGCATCAGGAGTGTGACATATACTTCCCTAGGTGAAAGAAGTCTGTGCAAAAGCAATTTTCAGCGAACAACGTGATTCTTCAAGCATATATCCTTCTAGCCTGTATGTGTTGAAGTGCCATATCTGTCGCTCAGGGAAAGAATTCTGTGGAGAATGCAATTTCAGCAAACGTTGTTCTTCACGGGAGGAGCCTCTAGCTTGCAGGTGTTGCAGTGTCATGAAAGTGCCATATACTTCCCTCGTAGAAACAAGCCTGTGGAGAATGCCACGTTCCAGTAACATCTGGTTTCCAGAAGAGAAATCAATTTCCAATATATGTGTGTATGAAGAGGCAATGTGCCATTACCTGTCTGGGAGAAATCAGTCCGTGGGGAGTGCAACTTTCTGACCACCATAAGTTTCTCCCAAAAGGAAGCCTTTTACCATATACTTGTGGAAACATCAGGAGACTTCCATATCCATCCCTCTGAGAAACAAGACTGTGGAGAATGCCACTTACCAATAACAACTTGAGTCCAGAGGTCAAACATTTCCAGTATAAGAGTGGTAGCAGAGGCCAGGTGGCATGTCCCTGTCACGGAAATCCAGTCTGTGGAGTCGGCAACTTTTGCAAACACCTAGTTTCTTTAAACAAGAAGCCTATAAGCCTACATTTGTTAGGAGTATCAGGATAATGCCATACCCTTCTCTCTGAGAAACAAGACTATGGAGAATGTCACTTCCAACATCTTGCTGCTAGAAGAGAAAGCGATTTTGAATATATGTGTGGAAGACTAGGGAAGGGGTAATGACTTATGCCTAGAAACAAGTCTGTGGAGCATGCATCTTTCAGAGAACCACAAATTTCTCAAGCGAGAAGCATTCTATCATGTATGTGTTGAAGCATCGGAAATATGACCTATCCTTCCCTCTAAGAATTCAGTCTCTGGGCAATGCAAATTTCCCCTAAGAGGAAGTTAGTTCCCATGAGAAGCTTTCTAGCACATTTGTCTAGAGGAATGGGGGAGTGCTATATCCTTCACTCTGAGAAAGAAGTCTGTGAATAAAGCTAGTTTCAGTGAAGTACAAGACACTTCAAAACAAATCCCTTCCAAGTGATGTATGTGTTGTAGCATTAGGAAAGTACCATATCCTTTGCTTGGAGAAAGAATTCTGTGGAGAATGCAACTTCAGCAACATTGTGCTTTCTCAAGAATAGCTTCCAAGCCTATATGTGTGGAAGCATCACAGAATGCCATATTCTTCTCTCTGATAATCAAGACCGTGGAGAATGCCACTGTCCACTAACATCTATTTTCTAGAAGAGAAAAGCAATTTCTAATATATCTATGGAAGTACCGGGATGGTGGGTTCTCCTTATGCTTAGAAACAAGACTGTGGAGAGTGCACCACAAGTGTCTCTAGAGAGGAGCCTTCTAGCATGTATGTGTTGAAGCGTCAGGAAGATGCCCTATCCATTCCTTAGTGAAAACAGTCTTAGAATGCAGCGTTCAAGTAACCTCTTGTTTCCTGACGATACAATGCTTTTCCAATGCAGGTGTCTGAAAAACAAGACCCTGGGGAATGGAACTCTTAACTGCCATCCTGATATCAGAAGATGGGAAGAATTTCAAATCTATGTGTGAAAGTACAGGAAAGGGATCATGACCCTGAATATTAGAAAAAAGTCTGTGGAGAATATAACATTCAGCAAACAAAAATTTTCTTCACGTGAGAAGACTTCTAGCATGTGTGTGTTGAAGCGTTGGTAATTTACCATATCCTTCCCTCAGTGAAAGAAATCTGTGGATAAAGCAAATTTCAGGGACAAACATGATTCTTCAAGCATATACCCTTTTAGCCTATATGTGTTGAAGCATCAGGAAAGTGCCATATCCTTCACTCGTACAAACAAGTCTGTGGAGAATGCCAGGCTCCAGTAAGCTCTGGTTTCCACAAGAGAAAAGTTGTTTCTAATATAGTTGTGGAAGATGAAACAAGGTGTCCTGTCTCTGTCCAGGAGAAACAAGTCCGTGGATAGTGCAACTTTCTGCCAACCACAAGTTTCTTCCAAAAGGAAACTTTTTATCATATAGGTGTGGAAGCATCAGTAGAGTTCCATATCATTCCTTCTAAGAAACAAGACTGTGGAGAATGCCACTTACCAGTAACATCTTGTTTCCAGAGAAAAAATTGATTTCCAGTATATTAGTGGAGGGAGAGGACAGGTGTCATGACTCTGTCACAGAGAAACCAGTCTGTGGAGACATCAATTTTTCACGAACACCTAGTTTCTTCAGGCGAGAAATTCCTAGCCTGTATATGTTAGAAGTATCAGGATAATGCCATATCCTTCTCTCTGAGAAACAAGCCTGTGGAGAATGCCTCTTAGAGGTAACATCTTGTTTCCAGAGTTATGTGCTATTTCCAGTATATGTATGGAAGGATAGGGAAGGTGCACTGTCCCCATATTGGAGTAAACAGTCTGTGGAGAACACAACTTCCAGGAAACACAAGTCCGTCAAACAAGATTTCTAACATATATGTTTGGAAGCTTCAGGATGTACCATATATTTCCTTCTGGGAAACAAGACTTTGCATAATGCAACTTTCCACTAAAATCTTGTTTCCCGAATAGAAAAGCGATTTCCAATCTATTTGTGGAAATCTAGGGTAGGGACGATGTCCTTATGCTTAGAAACAAGTCTGTGGAGCATGCACATTTCAGAAAACCACAAGATTCTCAAGGGAGAAGCATTCTAGCATTATGTGTTGAAGCATCCAAAACATGCCCTATCCTTCCTACTGTGAATACGATCTCTGGGGAATGCAACGTCTGGTTTTCAGAAGAGAAAACCGATTTCCAATATATGTGTGAATGAAGAGGCAAGGTGCCATGTCCCTGTACGGGGGTAACAAGTCCGCGGAGAGTGCAACTTTCTGCCCACCGCAAGTTTCTTCCAAAAGGAAGTTTTTAGCATACACGTGTAGAAGCATCAGGTGAGTTCCATATCCTTCCCTCTGAGAAACAAGACTGTGGAGAATGCCACTTATCAGTAACATCTTGTTTCCAGAGATCAAACGATTTCCAGTATATGAGTGGAAGGAGAGACCAGGTGGCATGTTCCTGTCACGGAGAAACCTGTCCGTAGAGACTGCAACATTTGCA
The DNA here is from genome assembly GCF_011800145.1 of Mirounga leonina. Lineage (NCBI taxonomy): Eukaryota > Metazoa > Chordata > Mammalia > Carnivora > Phocidae > Mirounga > Mirounga leonina. The sequence continues at coordinate 231,566 of NW_023270815.1, forward strand.
AACACCTAGTTTCTTCAAAGGAGAGGTTCCTAGCCTATATTTTTTAGAAGTATCAGGATAATTCCATATCCTTCCCTCTGAAAAACAAGACTGTGGAGAATGCAACTTTCCACTAACATCTTGTTTCCAGAAGAGAAAACTGATTTCCAATATATGTGTGGAAGGGTAGGGAAGGGTCAATGTCCTTATGCTTATAAACAAATCTGTGGAGCATGCAATATTCAGAGAACCACCAATTTCTCAAACGAGAAATATTCTAGCATGTATGTGTTGAAGCATCTGAAACATGCCCTATTCTCTCCTCTGTGAATACAGTCTCTGGGGAATGCAAATTTCGATTAAGAGGAAGAGATGCCAGTGAGAATCTTTCTAGCATGTTTGTCTAGAGGCATGGAGCTAGTGTCATATCCTTCAGCCAGAGAAAGAAGTCTGTGAATAAAGCAAGCATGCCCTATCATTCCTTCAGTGAATACAGTCTCTTTGGAATGCAACTTTCCCCTAAGAGGAAAAGTGAAAAGCTTTCTAGCATGTTTGCTTAGAGGCAAGCGGACAGTGCCATATCCTTCTCTCAGAGAAAGAAGTCTGTGAATACATGGGGGAAGGAAAGATGGCGCAGGAGTAGGGGACCCTATTTCAACTGGTCCCCGGAATTGAGCTGGATATCTACCAAACCACTCTGAGCACCCACAAAACCAGCCTGAGAGGTAAGAAGATCTGGATCTCTACAAACAGAATATCACAGGTGGTTGGTTTTGAGGTATGAAGCGGGGAGCACTGATTGCACAGGCAGATATAGGAGGATAAACAGCAGCAGGAGGGAGCCTGTCCATGGGGATCCTGCACCGCCTGAGTCAGCCTCATTCACGGGACAGGGCACAGACTCACAGACCAGTAGCGGCAAGGAAAGGAGTTTAGGGCAGCCCCTGGGGTGGAAACCTGGAGCAGCAGGGTCACGCGTGTGCGAACTGGGAGTGGATGGCAGTTTTAGAAACACAAAGGGCAGAGACGAGCCCTGACCTGAAGGCAGAACTGGGGGTGCTGCAGAGAGGCGCACAATGCAGGACGCTGCAGTTTATAGCAACACGGACAGAAATGGAAACAGTGTGGCCTGGAGAGCTCACTGAAAAAGAGACCATGGTCTCTCTGCTCAGCAACAGAGGTTGAAAACGGACACTTCTGCTCTGACTGGTGGAAGAGACATGGAAAGCCACCAGAGAACAAAACCCCCCAAAACTGATTCCTGCTGAGCCCATCCCCCACCCGAGGGGGCAGGGCAACTCCGCCCAAACAGGGTTGCCTTAGTAACAGCATGGCAGGCCCCTCCCCCAGAAGACAGGCTAGGAAAACAAGAGGCCAGCAACCCTAAGTTCCCAAGAAAACAGGTGCATCTTGCTTCGGTTCTGGTCAATAATTTGGGCTCTACACATTCCCTCAAACACCCATGAACAGAACGACTAGGAGGAAACCCCAATAGAAAAGACTCAGAGATTATGACTTATGCTGCAGATTTACAAATGGATGCAGATATAACCAAGATGTCGGAGATGGAATTCAGGCTACCAATTGTGAAGACAATGGCTGGAATGGAGAAATCAATTAATGACAACTTAGAATCTATAGGGGCAGAAATGAAAGCTGGATTGTCAGAACTTAGATATGCTATCAATGAGATCCAATCCAATCTAGATAATCTAACAGCTAGGGTAAGTGAGGCAGAAGAATGAATAAGCAACCTGGAAGACAATATAATAGATGAAAAGGGAAGAAAGGGGCCAGGGAAAAACAACTCAGGATCCATGAAAATAGAATCAGAGAAATAAGTGACAGCATGAAGCGTTCTAATGTCAGAATAATTGGAATCCAAGAAGGAATGGAGAGAGAGAGAGAGGACTAGAAGATGTATTTGAGCAAATCGTAGCTGAGAACTTCCCTACTCTGGGGAAGGAAGCAAACATTAGAGTCCTAGAGGCACAGAGGACCCCTCCTAAGATCAAGGAAAAGAGGCTAACACCCCGGCATGTAATAGTAAAACTTGCAAATCTTACAACCAAGGAAACCATCTTAAGGGCAGTTAAGGGGAAGAGATTCCTTACATACAGAGGGAGGAACATCAGAATGACGTCAGACCTATCCACAGAGACCTGACAAGCAAGAAAGGCCTGGCAAGACATATTCAGGGTACTAAATAAGAACATGCAGCCAAGAATACTTTATCCAACAAGGCTGTCATTTAGAATGGATGGAGAGATGTAGAGCTTCCACGACCGGCAGAAGCTGAAAGAATATGTGACCACTAAGCCAGCCCTGCAAGAAATATTGAGGGGGATTCTATAACAGGAGAAAGACCCCAAGAGTCATATACAACAGAAATTTACAGGGACAATCTGTAAAACATCTTCACAGGCAACAAGATGACAATTAATTCATATCTTTCACTAATCACTCTCAATGTGAATGGCCTAAATGCTCCCATAAAATGGCACAGGGTTGCAGATTGATTAAAAAGGCAGGACGCATCCATATGCTGCCTACAAGAGACTCATTTTGAACCTAAAGATACATCCAGACTGAAAGTGAAGGGATGGAGATCCATCTTCCCTGCCAGCAGACCTCAAAAGAAAGCTGGGTGGCAATTCTTATATCAGACAAATTAGATTTTAAACTAATGTCTGTACTTAGAGACACAGAAGGACACTATATCATTCTTAAAGGGTCTATCCAACAAGAAGATCTAACCATTGTAAACATCTACGCCCCCAATATGGGAGCAGCCGCTACATAAGCCAACTGTTAACTAAAATAGTCATATTGATAACAATATGTTAATTGTAGAAGACCTAATATTCCACTCTAAGCAATAGACTGATCATCTAAGCAGAAAATCAACAAGGAAACAAGAGCTTTGAATGATACACTGGACGATGTGGATAGATATTTACAGAAAATACCACCCTAAAACAACAGAATACTCATTCTTCTCGAGTGCACATGGAACTTTCTCCAGAATAGACCACATACTGAGTCACAAATCGGGTCACAACCGCTAACAAAAGATTGAGGTTATTTCCTGCATATTCTCAGACCACAATGTTTTAAAACTGGAACTCAATCACAAGAAAAAATTTGGCAGAAATTCAAACACTTGGAAGCTAAAGACCCCTCTGCTCAAGAATGTTTGGGTCCACCAAGAAATCAAAGAAGAACTTAAACAATTCATTGAAATCAATGAGAATGAAAACACATCTGTCCAAAACCTATGGGATACTGCAAAGGAGGTCCTAAGGGGTAAATACATAGCCATCCAAGCCTCACTCAAAAAAAAAAAAAAAAAGAAAAGAAAATCCCATATTCACCAACTAACTCTGCACTTAAAGAACTAGAGAAAAAGCAACATACAATGCCTAAGCCACCCATTAGAAGAGAAATAAAATTAGAGCAGAAATCAATGAATTAGGAAACAGAAACACAGTAGATCAGATCAAACTAGAAGTTAGTTCTTTGAAAGAATTAATAAGATCGATAAACCACTGGCTAGACATATCCAAAAGAAAAGAGAAAAGACCCAAATTAATAAAATTATGAATGAAAGGGGAGAGACCACGACTAACACCAAGGAAATAGAAACAATTATTAGAAATTCTTATCAACAACTAAATGGAGCAATCTGGATGAAATGGAGGCCTTCCTGGAAACCTATAAGTTGCCAAGACTGAAACAGGAAGAAAGTGACAACCTGAATAGGCCAATAACCAGTAACGAGATTGAAGCAGTGATCAAAACCCTCCCAAAAAACAAGAGTCCAGCGCCTGATGGATTCCCTGGGGAATTCTACCAAACATTCAAAGAAGAAATAATACCTGTTCTACTGAAGCTGTTTCAAAAAATAGAAACAGAAGGAAAACTCCAAACTCATTCTATGAGGCCAGCATTACCTAAATCCCCAAACCAGGCAAAGACCCCATCCAAAAGGAAAATTTCAGACCGATATCCCTGATGAATATGGATTGCAAAATCCTCAACAAAATCCTAGCTAATAGGATCCAACAATACATTAAAACGATCATCCACCCGACCAAGTAGAATTTATCCCTGGGATGCAAGGATGGTTCAACATTCACAAATCAATCAATGTGATAGAACACATTAATAAGAGAGGGAGAAGAACCATATAGTCCTCTCAACTGATGCAGAAAAAGCATTTGACAAAATACAACATCCTTTCCTGATTAGAACTCTCCAGACTATAGGGAGAGAGGGAACATTCCTCAAGTTCATAAAATCCATCTATGAAAAACCTACAGTTACATCCTACATCCTGTACCTACAGTACAGTACATGAGGATGTACAAACCTACATCCTCAATGGGGAAAAGATGAGAGCCTTTCCCTTAAGATCAAGGGTCAAGGATGCCCACTTTCACCACTATTGTTCATCATAGTACTAGAAGTCCTAGCAACAGCAATCAGACAACAAAAAGAAAGAAAAGTATTCAAATTGGCAAAGAAGTCAAACTCTCTCTTTTCGCAGACGACATGATACTTTATGTGGAAAACCCAAAAGACTCCACCCCCAAATTATGAGAACTCATAGAGCAATTCAGTAATGTGGCAGGATACAAAATCAATACACAGAAATCAGTTGCTTTCTTATACTGTAGAAAGAGAAATTAGAGAAATGATTCCATTTACAATAGCACCAAAAACCATAATATACCTTGGAATAAACCTAACCAAAGAGGTAAAGGATCTATACTCTAGGAACTACAGAACACTCATGAAAGAAATTGAGAAAGACATAAAAAGATGGAAAAATATTCCATGCTCATGGATCGGAGGAATAAATATTGTTAAAAGGTCTATGCCACCCAGAGCAATCTATACCTTCAATGCCATTCCTATCAAAATTCCAATGACATTTTTCAAAGTGCTGGTACAAACAATCCTAAAATTTGTATGGAATCAGAAAAGATCCCGAATCACCAAAGGAATGTTGAAAAAGAAAACCAAAGCTCGGGGCATCACGTTGCCATATTTCAAATTCTCTTACAAAGCTGTGATCACCAAGACAGCATGGTACTGTCACAAAAACAGATATATAGACCAATGGAACAGAATAGAGAACCCAGATATGGACCCTCAACTCTATGGTCAAACAATCTTTGACAAAGCAAGAAAAAACATGCAATGGAAAAAAGACAGTCTGTTCAATAAATGGTGGTGGGAAAATTGGACAGCCACATGCAGAAGAATGAAACTTGACCATTCTCTAACACAATTCACAAAGATAAACTCAAAGTGGATGAAAGACCTCAATGTGGGACAGGAACCCATCCAAATCCTAGAGGAGAACATAGGCAGTAACCTCTTTGATATTGGCCACAGCAACTTCTTTCAAGATACATCTCCAAAAGCTAGTGAAACAAAAGCAAAAATGAACTTTTGGGACTTCATCAAGATAAAAAGCTTCTGCACAGCAAAGGATACTGTCACCAAAACAAAGAGGCAACCCACCGAATGGGAGAAGATATTTGCAAATGACACTACAGATAAAGTGCTGGTATCCAAGATCTATAAAGAACTTCTCAAACTCAAAACCCAAGAAAAAATTATCAAGTCAAAAAGTGGGCAGAATATTTGAAAAGACACTCCTCTGAGGAAGACATACAAATGGCTAAGAGACGTATGAAAAAATGTTCATCATCATTAGCCATGAGGGAAATTCAGATCAAAACCACATTGAGATACCACCTTACACCAGTTAGAATGGCAAAAATGGACAGGGAAAGAAACAACAAATGGTGGGGAGGTTGTGGAGAAAGGGGAACCTTCTTACACTGTTGGTGAGAATGCAAGTTGGTACAGCCACTTTGGCAAACAGTGTGGAGGTTCCTCAAAAATTTAAAAATAGAGCTACCCTATGACCCAGCAATTCTACTCCTGGGTATTTACTCCAAAGACACAGATGTGGTGAAAAGAAGAGCCATATGCACCCCAATGTTCATAGCAGCAATGTCCGCAATAGCCAAACTGTGGAAAGAGCCGAGATGCCCTTCAACAGATGAATGGTTCAAGAAGATGTGATCCATATATACAATGGAATATGACTCAGCCATCAGACAGGATAAATACCCAAATTTTACATCAACATGGATGGGACTGGAGGAGATTATGCTAAGTGAAAGAAATCAAGCAGAGTAAGTCCATTATCATATGGTTTCACTTATTTGTGGAACATAAGGAATAACATGGAGGACATTAGGAGAAGGAAGGGAAAAATGGAGGTGGGGGAATTGGAGGGAGTGATGAACCACGAGGAACTATCGACACTGAGAAACAAACAGGGTTTTAGAGGGGAGTGGGGAGGGGGGATGGATTAGCCCGGTGATGGGTATTAAGAAGGGCACCTACTGCATGGAGCTCTGTGTGTTATAAGAAAACAATCTATCGTGGATCACCACATCAAAAACTGATGATGTATTGTGTGGTGACTAACATAACATAAAAAAAAAAAAAAAAAAAAAAGAACTCTGTGAATAAAGCAAGCTTCAGGGAAGTACATGACAGTTCAAACGAAATCGCTCCTAAGATGAAAAGTGCAAAGTTTTCTGGCATGTTTGTTTAGAGGCAGGCAGAACGTGCCATATACTTCTCTCATAGAAAGAAATTTGTGAGTAAAGCAAGCTTCAGTGAAGAACACAACAGTTCAAACCAAATCGCTCCTAACAAAATAAGGGTTATAGCAATAGGAAAGTGACGTATCCTCCCTTGCAGAAAGAATTCTGTGGAGAATGCAATTTCAGCATCATCATGGTTTTTCAAGCGAGAAGTTTCCTAACCTATTTGTTGGAAGCATCATGATAGTGCCATATTCATCCCTTGAGATACAAGACTGTGGAGAATGCCACATTCTACTGAAGTCTTTTTTACAGACAAGGAAAGAGATTTCCAATATATTTGTGGAAGTCTAGGGAACAGGCAATGCCCTTACACTTAGAAAGGGGTCTGTGGAGCATGCACCTTTCATAGAACCACAAGTTTCTCAAGCGAGAAGCATTCTTGCATATATTGTTGAAGCATCGGATACATGCCCTATCCTTCCCTCTGTGAATACTGTCTCTGAGGAAAGCAACTTTTCCCTAGGAGGAAGTTTGTTCCGGTGAGAATCTTTTTACCATTTATGTCTAGGGGCACATGGAAAGTGCCATGGCCTTCTTTCAATGAAAGAAGTCTGTGAATAAAGCAAGTTTCAGTGAAGAATACGACACTTCAAACCAATCGCTTCTAACAGATACACGTGTTGTATTCTCCACAGGTTGTTTCTAAGCATCAGCATCATGGGCCCTTGCCTATACTCCACACATCGATTTGAAATTGGTTCCATCTTCTGGTATCAAGATAGCAGTTAAGAGTGCCATTCTCCACGGTCTTGTTTTTCAAATTTTAGTTATGGCAGTTTCCTCATGATTACAAACCTTCATTGGAAAAGACTTGTATCTTCTGGAAGCAAGAGTTTACTTGAACTTTGTACTCTCCATGACTGTTTTCACTGAGGGAAGGATACGGCCCATCCATGATTCTTCCACTCATACATACTAGTAGGCTTCTTGCTTGAGAAACTTGTGTTTCTCTGAAAGGTGCATTCTCCACAAACTAGTTTCTATGCGTATGGACATCACACACTCTCTCCACTTGCACACATGTACTGAAAATCCCTTTGAACCCTTGAAACAAGATTTTGGTATAAGTGGCATTCTTCATAGGCTTGTTTATCAGAGGGAAGGATATGACACTATCCGGATTCTTGAAGACATACATGCTAGAATGATTCTCACGGGAAGAACCTTGTTCATGTAAAAGTATATTCTCCACAGACTTGTATCGAAGCATCAGGGACATGGCCCCTTGCCTATACTTCCACACGTAGATTTGAAATTGGTTCTATCTTCTGATACCAGGATGGTAGTTAAGAGTCCATTCCATGTGGACCTCTTTTTCAGAGTTTAAGTAAGGCAATTTCCTCAAATCCTTCACCTGCATGTATAAGTCTTATATTTTAGGGAGCAAGAATTGATATGAATTATGTATTTTCCACGTTCTTGGTGTTTCAACACATACAGGCTAGAATGCCTCTCTCTAGAGACACTTGTGGTGCTCTGAAATGTGCATTCTAAAGAGTCTCGTTGCTAAGTGTAAGGACAACCCACCTTCTCTATTCATCATTTTGGAAATCACTTTTCTCTCCTAGAAACAAGGTGTTAGTGGAAAGTGGCATTCTCCATAGTCCTGTTTCTCAGAGGGAAAAATATGGCACTATCGTGATGCTTCCACACATATAAGCTAGGAAGCTTTTCACTTAAAAAAACAGGATGTTGCTGAAATTACATTCTCCACAGAATTCTTTCTCCAAGGGAAGGATACAGCACTTTCCTAATGCTACAACACATATATTTTTTAGAAGGCATTTGGTGTGAATTGTTGGGTTGATCGCTGAAATTTGCCTTATTCACAGACTTCTATCTCCAAGCCAAGGATATGGTACTAACCACGTGCCTCTAGACAAACATTCTAGAAAGTCACTCAAACAAACTCCCTCTTAGAAGAAAGTTGCATTCCCCAGAGACTGTATTCACAAAATTCATTTTCGGATGCTTCAACACATACACGTTAGAATGATTCTCACTTGAATAACTGTGGTCCTCTGATCCTTGCCTTCTCCACAGACTTTTTTTTAAGCATAAGGACAATGCCCCCACCCTAGATTTCCACACATATATTGGAAATCGTTTTTCTCTTCTGGAAACAAGATGTTAGTGGAACATCGTATTTGGCACAGTCTTCTTTCTCAGATGGAAGGATATGGCATCATCCTGATACTTCTAACAAATATAGGCTAGGAAGCTTGTTTCTTGAGAAATTAGGTGTTCATGGAAAGTTGCCTTCTCCACGGTCAGGTTTCTCTGCTACAGGGACATGCCACCTGGCCTCTCCTTCAACTCATATACTGGAAATCGTTTTGATCTCTGGAAACAAGATTTATTGGTAAGTGGAATTCTCCACATTCCTGTTTCTCAGTGGGAAGGATATGGAACTCTCCTCATGCTTCCACATGTATTTGCCAGAAAGCTTCCTTTTGGAGAAAACTTGTAGTGGGCAGAGAGTTGAACTCTCCACGGACTAGTTTCTCCTGACAGGGACATGGCACCTCGCCTGTTCTTCCACACATATATTGGAAATCACCTTTCTCTTCTGGAAACCAGATGTTACTGGAAAATGACATTCTCCACAGAACTGTCTCTAAGAGGGAAGGATATGGCACTTTCCTGACACTGCAATACGTACAAGTTGGAAGGCTACTCCCTTGAACCACGTTTTTTGCTGAAAGTCGCATTCCCACAGAAGTCTCTCTCTGAGCGACTGGTACAGCACTTTCATGATGCTTCAACACATATAGCATAGAAGGGTATATGCTTGAAGAATCATGTTGTTCGCTGAAAATTGCTTTATGCACAGACCTCTTTCACTGAGGGAAGGACATAGCACATTCCTGACGTTTCAACATATACATGCTACCAGGCTTCTCATGGGAAGAATTTTGTTGTTTTCTGAAATTTATATTCTCTACAGACTTGTTTCTAAGTCTCAGGTTTATGGTCCCTTGCCTATACTCCACACATAGATTTGAAATTCGTTCTATCTTCTGATATCAAGATAGCACTTAAGAGTTCCATTCTCATGGGTCTTGTTTTTAAGGGTTTTAGTTATGGCCATTTCCTCATGAATTCACACGTGGCTTGGGAAAGGCTTGTATCTTCTGGAAGCAAGAGGTTACTTGAACATTGTATTCTCCAAAGACTGCTTTCATGGAGGGAAGGATTGGGCACCTTCCTGATACTTCCACACATACATACTTTTATGCTTCTCGCTTGAGATACTTGGGGTTCTCTGAATGGTGCATTCTCAAAGACTTGTTTCTACACATATAGACATCACACATTCCATCCACTTCCACACATATACTGGAAATCGCTGTGAACTCTGGAAACGAGATGTTAGGTACAACTGGCCTTCTCCCCAGGCTCATTTCTCAGAGAAAATGAATGTCATTATCCTGATGCTTGAACACATCTTTCTGCCCACCACAAGTTTGTTCCAAAAGCATGCTTTTTAGCATGTATGTGTGGAAGCATCAGGAGAATTCCATATCCTTCCCTCTGAGAAACATGCTTCTGGAGATTTCCACTTACCAGTAACATCTTGCTTCAGAGATCAAATGATTTCTCGTATATGAGTGGAAGGTGAGGCCAGGTGGCATGTCCCTTCACTAAGAAACCAGTCCGTGGAGACAGCAACATTTGCAAACACCTAGTATCTTCAAGTGAAAAGCTTCCTAGCCTATATTTGTTTGAAGTATCATGATAATGCCATATCCGGGCGCCTGGGTGGCTCAGTTGGTTAAGCGACTGCCTTCGGCTCAGGTCATGATCCCGGAGTCCCAGGATCGAGTCCCACATGGGGCTCCCTGCTCGGCGGGGAGTCTGCTTCTCCCTCTAACCCTACCCCCTCTTGCGCTCTCTCTCTCTCTAATAAATAGATTTAAAAAAAAAACTTAAAAAAAAATGATAATGCCATATCCTTCCCTCTGAGAAACAAGCCTGTGGAGAATGCCATTTATACCTAAAATCTTGTTTCAAGAGTTCTAAGCGATTTGAGTATATGTGTGGAATTGGAGGGGATGTGTGATGTCCATAGTCATAGAAACTAGTTTGTGAAGGATGCACCTTTCAGAGAGCCACAAGTTTCTCAAGTGAGAAGCCTACAAGCATGTTTGAGTGGAAGCATCAGGAAGGTTCCTTATCTTTCCTTCAGTGAAAATAGTCTGTGGAAAATACAACGTTCAAGTAACCTGTTGCTTCCAGAAGATACAAGACTTTTCAAATGCAGGTGTGTAATCATGAGGGAACTGACCTAACTGAAACTGTGAAAAACAAGACCATGGAAAATGGAACTCTTAACTGCCATCTTGATATCAGAAGATGGAACCAATATTAAATCTATGTGTGTAAGAAGAGGCAAGGTGCCATGTCCTAGTCCAGGAGAAATAAGTCTATGGAGAGTGCTACTTTCTGCCCAACACAAGTTTATTCCAAAAGGAAGCTTTTTAGCATATACATTGGAAGCATCAGGAGAGTTCCATATCCTTCCCTCTGAGAACCAGCCTTTGGATAATTCCACATATATATAACATCTTGTTCCAGAGTTCTAAGCAATTTCCAGTATATGTATGGAAGGATATGCAAGATGCCTTGTCCCCATACTGGAGTAACAAGTCTGTGGAGAATGCAACTTCCAGGAAACACTAGAACCCTCAAATGAGAAGCTATCTAAGATATATGTATGGAAACCTCAGGTTATGCCATATATTTCCTTCTGAGAAACAAGACTGCCAAATATGACTTTGCACTAACATCTTGTTTCCAGGAGAGAAAAGCGATTTCCAATATATGTCTGGACTTCTAGGGTAGGGGCAATGTCCTTACGCTTAGAAACAAGTCTGTGGAGCAGGCATCTTTCAGAGAACACAAGTTTTCAAGCGAGAAGCATTCTATCATGTACGTATTGAAGCATCTGAAACTTCCCTCTGTGAATACAGTCTCTGGGTAATGCAACTCTCCCCTAAGAGGAAGTTTGTTCCAGTGAGAAGCTTTCTATCATGCTTCTCTACAGGCACGGGGAAAGTGCCATATTTTGATCAGAGAAAGTAGTCTGTGAATAAAGCAAGTTTCAGTGAAGAACATGACACTTGAAACCAAATCTCTTCTAACAAATATATGTGTTGTAGAATTAGGAAATTGACATACCCTTCTCTTAGAGAAAGAAATCTGTGGGGAACGCATTTTCAACATCGTGGATTTTCGTGGGAGAAGCTTTACAGCCTGTATAGGTGGAAGCATCATGATAGTCCATATTCTTCCTGCTGTGAAAAAAAACTGTGGAGAATGCCACTTTCCACTAACAACTTGTTTACAGACAAGAAGAACCATTTCTAATATAGGTGTAGAGGAACAGGAATGGTGGGTTGTCCTCACACTTATAAAGAAATCTGTGGAGAATTCACCTTTCAGAGTACCACAAGTGTCTCTAGAGAGAAGCATTCTTACATGTATGTGTGCAAGCACCAGGATAGGTCACTTACATCCCTCAGTGTAAACAATATGTTTATTTTTTAAAAAAATTTATTATGTTATGTTAGTCTCCATACAATACATCATTAGTTTCTGATGTGGTGATCCACGATCCATTGTTAAACAATATATTTAAAATACAATGTTCAAGTATCCTCTTGCTTCCAGATGATACAAGCCTTTTCCAATGCAGTTGTGGGATCATGAGGAAACTGCCTTAACTAAACTGTGAAAAACTAGACCATGGGGAATGGAATTCTTAACTGCCATTTTGATATCAGAGATGGAACATATTTCAAATTTATGGGTGGAAGTAAGGCAAGGGGCCAAGACACTGATGCTTAGAAACAAGTCTGTGGAGAATATAACTTTCAGCGAACAAGTTTCTCCCCGTGAGAAGCTTTCTAGCATGTTTGTGTTGAAGCATCAGGAATGTGCCATATCCTTCCCTCGGTGAAAGAAGTTTATGCATAAAGCAATTTTCAGTGAGAAAGATGATTCTTCGAGACTTAACCCTTCTAGCCTATATGTGTTGAAGCATCAGGAAAGTCCATATCCATCGCTCAGGAAAGACATCTGTGGAGAATGCAACTTTCAGCAAACAATGTGGTTCTTCAGGGGAGTAGTCTTCTAGCTTGTACGTGTTGCAGGGTCAGGAAAGTGCCATAGCCTTCCCTCATAGAAACAAGTGTTGGAGATTGCCAAGTTCCAGGAACATCTGGTTTCCACAAGAGAAAAGGGATTTCCAATATAGGTGTGAAGAAGAGGCAAGGTGCCATGACCCTGTCCGGGAGAAACAAGTCCTTGAAGAGTGCAACTTTCTGCGCACCACAAGTTTCTTCCAAAAGGAAGCCTTTTAGCATATACATGTGGAAGCATCAGGGTAGTTCCATATCCTTCCTCTGAGAAACAAGGCTGTGGAGAATGCCCTTTACCAGTAACATCTTCTTTCCAGAGATCCAAAGATTTCCTGTATATGAGTTGAAGAATGAGCTAGGTGGCATGTCCCTGCCGCAGACACTTGTCCATGGAGACTGTATCGCTCACAAACACATAGTTTCTTCAAGTTAAAAGCTTTTTGTTTTTTTTTAAGGATATCAGGATGATCCCATATCCTTCCCTCTGAGACACAAGACAATGGCGAATGCCACTTTCCACTAACATCTTCTTTCCTGTAGAGAAAAGTGATTTCCAATATATATCTAGAAGTGTAGGGAAGGGGCAATGTCCTTACGCTTAGAAAAACGTCTGTGGAGCATGAACCTTTCATAGAACCACAAGTTTCTCAAGCCGGAAGCATTCTAGTATGTATGTGTTGAAACTTCCAAAATATGCCCTATCCTTCCCTCTGTGAATACAGTCTCTGGGGAATACAACTTTCCCTTAAGAAGAAGTGTGTTCCAGTGAGAAGCTTTCTAGCATGTTTGTCTAGAGGCATGTGGGAATTGCCATATCCTTCACTCGAAGATAGAAGTCTGTGAATAAAGCAATTTTCAGCAAAGAAGATGACACTTCAAACCAAATCCCTTCTAACAGATATATGCATTGTAGCATTAGGAAAGTGCTGTATCATTCTCCCAGAGAAAGAATACTGTGGGGAATACAATTTCAGCAACATCATGATTTCTTCAGGGAGATGCTTCATATTCATAGCCTATATGTGTGGAAGGATCACGATAGTGCCATATTCTTCCCTCTGGGAAAAAAGACTGTGGAGAATGCCACTGTCCACTAACATCTTGTTTCCAGAGGAGAAAAGTGGTTTCCAATATATGTGTGGAATTATACGAAAGGTGGGCTGTCCTTATGCTTAGAAAAGTGACTGTGGAGAATGCACCATTCAGAGCACCACAAGTGTCTCTAGCCAGAAGTCTTCTAGCATGTATGTGTTCAAGCATCAGCAATGTGCCCTATCCTTCCCTCAGTGAAAACAGTCAGTTTAGAATACAACGTTCAAGTAACCTCTTGCTTCCTGAAGATACAAGCCTTTTCAAATGCAGTTGTGGAATCATCAGGAATCTGCCATAACTGCAACTCTGAAAAACAAGACCATGGAGAATAGAACTATTAACTGCCATAATTAAATTTAAAGATAAAACCAATTTCAAACATACATGTGGAAATATAGGCAGGTGCCATGACCCTGATACTTAGAAACAATTCTGTGGAGAATATAACTTTCAGTGAACAATAAATTTCTTACCTTGAGAAGACTTCTAGCATGTATGTGTTCAAGCATCAGGATAGTGCATATACTTTTATCTGAGAAACAACCTGTGAAGTTTGCCACTAATAGATAACAATTTGTTTGTAGAGTTCTGAGCTATTTCCATTATATATATGGAAGGATAGGCAAGGTTCAATGTCCCCATATTGGAGTCACAAGTCTGTGGACAATGCAACTTCTAGGAAACACAAGTTCCCTCAAATGAGAAGGTTTCTAATATATATGTATGGAAGCCTCAAGATGTGCCATATACTTCCTTCTGAGAAACAGGACTGTGCAGAATTGGACTTTCCACTAACAACGGCTTTCCAGAGTGAAAAGTAATTTCCAATATCTGTGTGTAAGTCTAGAGAAGGGGAATTGTCCTTATCCTTGAAACAAATCTAAAGGTGGAACATGAACTCTGCAGAGAACTACAAGTTTCTCAAGCGAGAAGCATTCAAGCATTTATGTGTTGAAGCATCCAAAACATGCCCTAACCTTCCCTCTGTGAATACAGTCTTTGGGAAACGCAACTTTCCCCTAAGAGGAAATTGTTCCAGTAAGAGGCTCTCTAGAATGTTTGTTTAGAGACACGAGGAAAGTGCCATATCCTTTGCTCAAGAAAGAAGTCTGTGAATAAAGAAAGTTTCAGCAAAGAACATGACACTTCAAACCATATCCTTCTAACAGATATATGTGCTGTAGCATTAGGAAAGTGCCATATCTTTCGCTTGGAGAAAGAATTCTGTGGGAATGCAAGTTCAGCAACTTCATGGATTTTTAAGTGAGAAGCTTCCGAGCCTATATGTGTGGAAGCATCACCTAAGTGCCATATTCTTCCCTCTGAGAAAGACTCTGGAGAATGTCACTTCCACTAACATTTTGGTTGCAGATGAGAAAAGTGATTTCCAATCCATGTGTGGAGGTCTAAGGAAGGGGCAATGTTCTTATGCTTAAAAACAAGTCTGGGGAGCATGCACCATTCAGAGAACCACAATTTTCTCAAGCAAGAAGCATTCTAGCATGTATGTGTGGAAGCATCAGGAAGGTGTCCATTCCTTCCCTCAGTGAAAACAATATGTTTAGAATACAACGTCAAAGTAACTGCTTGCTTCCAGAAGCTACAAGCCTTTTCCAATACAGGTGTGGAATCATGATGAAACTGCTGTAACTGACACTCTGACAACAAGACCGTGGAAAATGGAACTCTTTTGATATCACAAGGTAGAACAAATTTCAAATCTATGTGTGGAAGTATAAGCAAGGGGCCATAACCCTGAGGTTTAAAAAACAGTGTCTGGGGAATATTGCTTTCTGCAAACAAGTCTCTTCCATAAGAAGCTTTGTAGCATATATCTATTGAAATGTCTGGAATGTCTGGAATGTGTCTTCCCCTTCTTCTTCTTCTTCTTCTTCTTCTTCTTCCCCTTCTTCTTCTTCTTCTTCTTCTTCTTCTTCTTCTTCTTCTTCTTCTTCTTCTTCTTCTTCTTCCTTCTTCTTCCTTTTTAACATATAATGTATTATTTGTTTCAGAGGTACAGATCTGTGATTCAACAGTCTTGCACAATTCATAGCGCTCACCATAGCATATACTTTCCCCAATGTCTATCACCCAGCCACCCCATCCTTCCCACCCCCCACCACTCCAGCAACCCTCAGTTTGTTTCCTGAGATGAAGAATTCCTCGTATCAGTGAGGTCATATGATACATGTCTTTCTCGGATTGACTTATTTCGCTCAGCATAACAACCTCCAGTTCCATCCACATTGTTGCAAATGGCAAGAGTTCATTCCTTTTGATGGCTGTATAATATTCCATTGTATATATATATACCACATCTCCTTTATACATTCATCTGTTGATGGACATCTTGGCTCTTTCCACAGTTTGGCTATTGTGGACAATGCTGCTATAAACATCAGTGTGCACACACCCCTTCGGATGCCTACTTTCCTATCTTTGGGGTAAATACCCAGGAGTGCAATTGCTGGATCGTATGGTAGTTCTATTTTCAACTTTTTGAGAAACCTCCGTACTGTTTTCCAAAGTGGGGTTACACGAGCTTGCATACCCACCAACAGTGTAGGAGGGTTCCCCTTTCTCCACATCCCTGCCAACATCTGTCATTTCCTGACTTGCTAATTTTAGCCATTCTAACTGGTGTGAAGTGGTATCTCATTGAGGTTCTGATTTGGATTTCCCAGACGCCAAGAGATGTTGAGCACTTTTTCATGTGTCTGTTGGCCATTTGGATGTCTTCTTTGGACAAATGTCTGTTTATGTCTTCTGTCTATTTCTTGATTGGATTCTTTGTTCTTTGGGTGTTGAGTTTGATAAGTTCTTTATAGATTTTGGGTACTAGTCCTTTATCTGATATGTCATTTGCAAATATCTTCTCCCATTCTGTCGCTTGTTTTTTGGGTTTGTTGACTGTTTCTTTTGCTGTGCAAAAGCTTTTATATCTTGATGAGGTCCCAATAATTCATTTTTGCCCTTGCTTCCCTTGCATTTGGCGATGTTTCTAGGAAGAAGTTGCTGTGGCTGAGGTCGAAGAAGTTGCTGCCTGTGTTCTCCTTTAAGATATTGATGGACTCCTGTCTCACATTGAGGTCTTTCAACCATTTTGAGTCTATTTGTATATATGTACAAAAATAAGGGTTAATACAATGAAAGGATGGGATATGACTGTAAAGATGAAAATTGTAAAAAAAAATTATAAAAGGAATTGATAAGATAAGAAGTTGGTTAAAAAAAGAAAGAAGAGGATTTGAAAAAAAAAAAAAAAGGGGGGGGGAGAGAATGTGCTCAGGCAGGAGACTAGAACAAAGCCATACACTAGAGATTTAGGGTATATTTTGATCTGTTAGAAGAAATTGTAACTCAAAATTTTAAAGAAAGAACAACTTATATATATATATATACCAAAAATAAGGGTAACTACTATGAAGGGATAGAATATGACTCTAAAAATGAAAAATTAAAAAAAAAAGATTTTTTAAAAAAGGGATTGATAAGATGTTGGTTGAAAGAGGGAAAAAGAAAAATGCAAAAAAAAAAAAAAAAACAGACAGTGAAAAAAATTAACTTTGAAAGACTCAAGAATCATGGGAAAAAACCCATGAATTCTATGTGCAGTATTCTCCTAGCGCTGGAATTCTGCTGTTCTCATTGATCAGTAAACTTGGTCTTGGCTGGCTGTTCTTGCTGATCTTCTGGGGGAGGGACCTGTTGCCATGGTTCCCAAATCTCTTTGCCGGAGGCAGAATTCCCCGCCCTTGCCAGGTCCAGTCTAAGTAATCTGCTCAGGTTTGCTCTCAGGAGCTTTTTTAAAATTTTTTTTAATTTTTTTTTTATTCTTATGTTAATCCCCATACATTACATCATTAGTTTTAGATGAAATGTTCCATGATTCATTGTTTGTGCATAACACACAGTGCTCCATGCAGAATGTGCCCTCCTCAATACCCACCACCAGGCTAACCCATCCTCCCACACCCCTCCCCTCTAGAACCCTCAGTTTGTTTTTCAGAGTCCATCATCTCTCATTGTTCGTCTATCCCTCCGATTTCCCCCGCTTCATTCTTCCCCTCCCGCTACCTTCTTCTTCTTCTTTTTTTTTTTTCCTTAACATATATTGCATTATTTGTTTCAGAGGTACAGATCTGAGATTCAACAGTCTTGCACAATTCACAGCGCTTACCAGAGCACATACCCTCCCCAGTGTCTATCACCCCAGTCACCCCATCCCTCCCACCCCACCCCCCACTCCAGCAACCCTCAGTTTGCTTCCTGCAATTAAGAATTCCTCATATCAGTGAGGTCATATGATACATGTCTTTCTCTGTTTGACTTATTTCACTCAACATAATACCCTCCAGTTCCATCCACGTCTTTGCAAATGGCAAGATCTCAGGAGCTTTTGTTCCCTGCAAGCTTTCCGTACAGCTTTGGAAGATGAGAGTGAAAATGGTGGCCTCCCAATCTGCGCCCCAGAGGAGCCGAGAACTCGGGGGCCCCGCTCCTCAGTGAGCCCCCAGAGAAAAACAGTCAGTCACTCCCATCTCTCCAGTCTCCGGCCTCACTCCATGCACACCCAGCTGTGACCATGCATTTCTATTTCTGGCACATGACCCCGTGTGGAGTCTACAAACCCAGCAGATTCCTGTGGTGTGCTCCTGCACCTCTCCTCCCAGGGGAGGAAGGGGAGTCTCCCTGGATTTGCTGGTTGTTGGGTCCCTGTTGTAAGAGCAATGGCCTGACTGTGCCTCGGATCACGGTTTATGGCAACCCCGAGCTGAGAGCCGGCACCTCGGCTCCATCTCTGCAGCTGGCTTCCCAGCTCTGGTACCTGGGTACTCTGCCAGACTCAGACACCCCTGGTCTTCCTGTGACCCCAAGGGTCCTGAGACCACAGTGTTCCAGCTAGGGTTCCACCCCCCACTTAGCCACTGGAGCGATGTCCCTCAGTGGAACAGACTTCTAAAAGTCCCGATGTTGTGCTCCACTGCTCTATCACTTGCCTGCAGTGGCCGACAGAGGCCCCCTCCCCTGCTGTCTATCCTCCCAAATATCTCCTCGGATTCACTTCTTCACACATCCTACCTTCCAGAAAGTGGTCGCTTTTCTGCTCAGAGATTTGTTGCTATTCTTTTCTTCAATCTCTGTAGATTTCATAGGTGTTTAGAATGGTTTGATCCCTATCCAGCTGAATTCCTCAGACCATACACAATCCAGGTCTCCTACACCTCCACAATCTTGCTCCTAGCCTTCCTCCACTAACGTCTTGATTCCAGAAGAGAAAAGCTATCTCCAATATATGAGTGGAAGACTAGGGAAGGGGCAAAGTCCTTACATTTAGAAACAAGTCTGTGGAGCATGCATCATTCAGAGAACCACATGTTTCTCAAGTGAGAAACATTCTAGTATGTATATGTTGAAGCATCCGAAACATGCCCTATCCAACTACTGTGAATACAGTCTCTGTGGAATGCAACTTTCCACTAGGAGGAAGTTTGTTTTAGTGAGGAGCTTTCTAGCCTGTTTGTTAGGAGGCAGGAGGAAAGTGCCATATCCCTCGCACAGAGAAAGAAGACTGTGAATAAAGCAAGTTTCAGTGAAGAACATGACATTTCAAACCAAATCCCTTCTAACAGATATATGTGTTATAGCATTAGGAAAGTGCCATATCCTTCACTTTGAGAAAGAATTCTGTGGAGAACGCAATTTCAACAACATCATGGATTTTCAACTGAGAGCCTTCCTATACTATATGTGTGGGTGCATCAAGATAGTGCCATATTCTCCCCACTGAGAAACAAGATTGTGGGGAATGCTACTTTCCTCTAACATCTTGTGTCCAGAAAAAATAAGTGATTTCAGATATATGTGAGAAAGTATAGAGAAGGTGGGTTTTCCTTATGCTTAGAAACTTGACTGGGGAGAAAGCAACACAAGTGCCTTTAGTGAGAAACCTTCTAGCATGTATGTGTTGAAGCAATAGGAACGTGCCCTATCCTTCAATCAGTACAACGGTCTGTTCAGAATATAACTTTCATGTAACCTCCTGTCCTGAAGATACAAGCCTTTGCACTGCAGATGTGTAATCATGATGAAACTGCCCTAAGTGAAATTCTGAAAATTAAGACCGTGGAGAATGGAACTCTTAACTGCCATTTTTATATATGAAGACAGAACCAATTTCATATCTATGTGTGGAAGTATTGGCAAGGGGCCGTGACCCTCATGTTTAGAAACAAGTTTTTGGAGAATATAACTTTCGGAGAACAAGAAATTTCTTCTCATGAGAAACCTTCTAACATGTAAGTGTTCAAACATCAGGATAGTGCCCTATACTTCATTCTGAGAAACAGCCTGTGAAGAAATTAACTTAGAGCTAATAGCTTGTTCCAGAGTTCAAATCGATTTCCAATATATGTTTGGGGATATAGGCAAGGTGCAATGTCCCTGTCTTGGAGTAACTATTCTGTGGAGATCACAACGTCTGTGAAACACAAATTTCTTCAAAGGAGAAGCTTTCTAACATATATGTCTAGAAGCATCAGGATGTGACATATATTTCCTTCTGAGGAACAAGATTGTGCAGATTGCGACTTTCCACTAACATCTTGTTTCCACAAGAGAAAGCGATTTCATATATGTGTGGCAGTCTAGGGTAATGGTGATGTCCTTACGCTTAGCATAGGTCGTAGGAACATGCACCATTCTGAGAACCACAAGTTTCTCAAGAAAGAAGCATTCAGCCATGTATGGGTTGAAGCATCCGAAACATGCCCTATTCTTTCTCTCTCTAACAACAGTCCAATGCAACTTTCCCCTACACAGAAAGTTTTTTCCAGTGAGAAGCTTTCTAGCATGTTTGTTAGAGGCACACAGAAAATGCTGTATATTTCGCTCAGAGAACGAAGTCTCTGAAAAAAGGCAAATTTCAGTGAACAATACGATACTTCAAACCAAATCCCTTCTAAAAAATATATGTTTTGTAGCATTAGAAAAGTGCCATATCATTCTCTTGGAGAAGGAATTCTCTGGAGATTGCAATTTCAACAGCAAACATCATGGTTTTTCAGGTAGCAAGCTTCTTTTCTATACGTGTGCAAGCTTCAAGACAGTGACATATTCTTCCCTCTGAGAAAAAAGACTGTGGAGAAAGCCACTTTCAACTGACATCCTGTGTCCAGGAGAGACAAGTGATTTCTAATATATGTGTGGAAATACAGGGAAGGTGGGTTGCCCTTACGCTTAGAAACAAAACTGTGGAGAGTGCACCAATCAGAGCACCACAAGTGTCTGCAGGGAGAAGCCTTCTAACATGTATGTGGGGAAGGATCAGGAAGGTGCCCTATACTTACCTCAGAAAAAAAAAAAAAAGTCTGTTTTGAATAAAGCAATCCAGGAACCTCTTGCAACGAGGAAAAACAACGATTTTCCAGTGCAGGTGTGGAATCCCTGAGGAAACTGCCATAACTAAAACTCTGAAAAACAAGACCATGTACAATGGCACCCTTAACTGCCATCTTGATATCATAAGATGGAACAATTTCTTTTTTTAACTTTTTTATTGTTATGTTAATCACCATACATTACATTATTAGTTTTTGATGATTCATTGTTTCTGCATAACACCCAGTGCTCCATGCAGAACGTGCCCTCTTTAATACTCATCACCAGGCTAACCCATCCTCTCAACCCCCCCTCCCTTCTAGAACCCTCAGTTTGTTTTTCAGAGTCCTTCACCTCTCATGGTTGGTCTCCCCTTCCGATTTCCCCCCCTTCATTCTTCCCCTCCTGCTATTTTCTTCTTCTTCTTCTTCTTTTTTTTTTTTTAACATATATTGCGTTGTTTCAGAGGTACAGATCTGTGATTCAACAGTCTTGCATAATTCACAGCGCTCACCATAGCATATACTTTCCCCAATGTCTATCACCCAGCCACCCGATCCCTCCCACCCACCCGCAACTCCAACAAATCTCAGTTTGTTTCCTGAGATTAAGAATTCCTTGTATCAGTGAGGTCATATGATACATGTCTTTCTCAGATTGACTTATTTTGCTCAGCATAACAACCTCCAGTTCCATCCACGTTGTTGCAAATGGCAAGAGTTCATTCCTTTTGATGGCTGTATAATATTCCATTGTATATATATACCACATCTCCTTTATACATTCATCTGTTGATGGACATCTTGGCTCTTTCCACAGTTTGGCTATTATGGACAATGTTGCTATAAACATCGGGGTGCACGTACCCCTTCGGATCCCTACCTTTGTATCTTTGGGGTAAATACCCAGGAGTGCAACTGCTGGATCATATGGTAGCTCTATTTTCAACTTTTTGAGGAACCTCCATACTGTTTTCCAAAGTGGTTGCACGAGCTTGCATTCCAACCAACAGTGTAGGAGGGTTCCCCTTTCTCTGCATCCCCGCCAACATCTGTCATTTCCTGACTTTTTAATTTTAGCCATTCTGACAGGTGTGTGGTGGTATCTCATTGAGGTTCTGATTTGGATTTCCCAGACGCCAAGAGATGTTGAGCACTTTTTCATGTGTCTGTTGGCCATTTGGATGCCGCCTTCTTTATTTTTTTTTAATTTTATTATGTTATGTTAGTCACCATACACTGCATCATTGGTTTTTGATGTGATGATCCACGATCCATTGTTTTCATATAACACCCAGTGGTCCGTGCGGCACGAGCCCTCCTCAATACCCATCACTGGGCTAATTCATCCCCACTCCCCCCTCCCCTCTAAAACCCTGTTTGTTGCTCAGGTCCATAGTCTCTCATGGCTCATCTCTCCCTCCAATTCCACCCCCCTTTTTTCCCTTCCTTCTCCTAATGTCCTCCATGTTATTCCTTATGTTCCACAAATAAGTGAAACCATATGATAATTGACTTTCTCTGCTTGACTTAGTTCACTTAGCATCATCTCCTCCAGTCCCATTCATGTTGATGTAAAAGTTGGGTATTCATCTTTTCTGATGGCTGAATAATATTCCATTGTATAGATGGACCACATCTTCTTGATCCATTCATCTGTTGAAGGGCATCTCGGCTCTTTCCACAGTTTGGCTATTGCGGACATTGCTGCTATGAACATTGGGGTGCATGTGGCCCTTCTTTTCACTACATCTGTTTCTTTGGGGTAAATACCCAGTAGTGAAATTGCTGGGACATAGGGTAGCTCTATTTTTAAATTTTTGAGGCACCTCCACAATGTTTTCCCAAGTGGCTGTACCAACTCGTATTCCCACCAACAGTGTAAGAGGATTCCGCTTTCTCCACAACCTCTCCAACATTTGTTGTTTCTTTCCCTGTCCATTTTTGCCATTCTAACTGGTGTAAGGTGGTACCTCTATGTGGTTTTGATTTGGATTTCCCTAATGGCTAATGATGATGAACATTTTCTCATGTGTCTGTTAGCCATTTGTATGTCTTCTTCAGAGCAGTGTCTTTTCATATCTTCTCCCCATTATTTGACTTGATTATTTGTTTTTTGGGTGTTGAGATTGAGAAGTTCTTTATAGATCTTGGAAAGCAGCCCTTTATCTGTAGTGTCATTTGCAAATATATTCTCCCATTCTGTGGGTTGCCACATTGTTTTGGTGACTGTTTCCTTTGCTGTGCAGAAGTTTTTATCTTAATGAAGTCCAAAAACTTCATTTTTGCTCTCGTTTCATTAGCTTTTGGAGATGTATATTGAAATAAGTTCCTGTGGCCATTGTCAAAGAGGTTACTGCCTATGTTCTCCTCTAGGATTTGGATGGATGCCTGTCTCACATTGAGGCCTTTCATCCACTCTGAGTTTTTCTTTGTGAATTGTGTTAGGGAATGGTCGAGTTTCATTCTTCTGCATATGGCTGTCCAATTTTCCCAGCAACCAGACAAAGAGACTGTCTTTTTTCCATTGCATGTTTTTTCCTGCTTTGTGAAAGATTATTTAACCATAGAGTTGAAGGTCCATATCTGGGTTCTCTATTCTGTTCCATTGCTCTATATATCTGTTTTTGTGCCAGTACCATGGTGTCTTGGTGATCACAGCTTTATAATATAGCTTGAAATCGGGCAACATGAAGCCCTCAGCTTTGTTTTTCTTTTTCAACATTTCCTTGGCGATTGGGGGTCTTTTCTGATTCCATACAAATTTTAGGATTATTTGTTCCAGCACTTTGAAAAATGTCATTGGAATTTTGATCAGGATGGCATTGAAGGTAGATTTGCTCTGGGTAGCATAGACATTTTAACAATGTTTATTCCTCCAATCCATGAGCATGGAATATTTTCCCATCTTTCTGTGTCTTCTTCAATTTCTTTCATGAGACTTTTGTAGTTCCTAGAGTATAGATCCTTTATCTCTTTGGTTAGGTTTATTCCGAGGTATCTTATGGTTTTTGGTGCTATTGGAAATGGAATCATTTCTCTAATTTCTCTTTCTACAGTTCCGTTGTTAGTGTATAAGAAAGCAATTGATTTCTGTGCATTGATTTTGTATCCTGCCACATTACTGAATTGCTGGATGAGTTCTAGTAATTTGGGGGTGATGTCCTTTGGGTTTTCCACATAAAGTATCATGTCATCTGTGAAAAGAGAGAGTTTGACTTCTTCTTTGCCAATTTGAACACTTTTATTTCTTTTTGTTGTCTGATTGGTGTTGCCAAGACTTCTAGTACTATGTTGAACAATAGTGGCGAGAGTGAACACCCTTAACGTGTTCCTGATCTTAAGGGAAAGGCTCTCAACTTTTCCCCATTGAGGATGATATTCTCTGTGGGTTTTTCATAGATGGATTTTATGAACTTGAGGAATGTTCCCTCTATCCCTATAGTCTGGAGAGTTCTAATCAGGAAAGGGTGTTGTATTTTGTCAAATGCTGTTTCTGCATCAATTGAGAGGACCATATGGTTCTTCTCCCTCCTCTTATTAATGTGTTCTATCACATGGATTGATTTGCGAATGTTGAACCACACTTGCATCCCAGGGATAAATCCCACTTGGTCGTGATGGATGGACCGTCCTTTTAATGTATTGTTGGATCCTATTAGCTAGAATTTTGTTGAGGATTTTGGAATCCATATTCATCAGGGATATCAGTCTGAAATTCTCCTTTTGGATGGGGTCTTTTCCTGGTTTGGGATTTCAGGTAATGCTGGCCTCATACAATGAGTTTGTAACTTTTCCTTCTGTTTCTATTTTGAAACAGCTTCAGTAGAATAGGTATTATTTCTTTTTTGAATGTTTGGTAGAAATCCCCAGGGAATCCGTCAGGCCTTGGACTCTTGTTTTTTTGAGAGGTTTTTGATCACTGCTTCAATCTCGTTACTGGTTATTGGTCTATTCACGTTGTGAATTTCTTCTTGTTTCAGTCTTCACAGCTTATAGGTTTCCAGGAAGGTATCCATTACATCCAGATTGCTGAGGTTGTTGGCATAGAGTTGTTGAAAATAATTTCTAATAATTGTTTCTATTTCCTTGGTGTTAGTCGTGATCTCTCCCCTTTCATTCACAATTTTATTAATTTGGGTCCTTTCTCTTTTCTTTTGGATGAGTCTGGCCAGTGGTTTATCGATTTGATTAATTCTTTCAAAGAACCAACTTCTAGTTTCATTGATCTGATCTACTGTGTTTCTGGTTTCTAATTCATTGATTTCTGCTCTAAATTTAAATATTTATCTTCTAATGCATGGCTTAGGCATCATTTGTTGCTTTTTCTCTAGTTCTTTAAGGTGTAGAGTTAGTTGGTGAATTCGGGATTTTTCTATTTTTTTGAGTGAGGCTTGGATGGCTATGTTTTTCCCCCTTAGGACGGCCTTTGCAATAATCCCTAGATTTTGGACGAATGTGTTTTTGTTCTCATTGATTTCCATGAATTGTTTCAGTTCTTCTTTGATTTCCTGGTGGACCCAAACATTCTTGAGCAGAGTGGTCTTTAGCTTCCAAGTGTTTGAATTTCTGCCAAATTTTTCCTTGTGATTGAGTTCCAGTTTTAGAGCATTATGGTCTGAGAATATGCACGGAATAATCTCTATCATTTGGTATCAGTTGAGACCTGATTTGTGCCCCAGTATATGGTCTATTCTGGAGAAAGTTCCATGTGCACTCGAGAAGAATGAATATTCTGTTGTTTTAGGGTGGAATGTTCTGTAAATATCTATGAGGTCCCTCTGGTCCAATGTATCATTCAAAGCTGTTGTTTCCTTGTTGATTTTCTGTTTAGATGATCTGTCCATTGCTGAGAGTGGAGTATTAAGGTCTCTTAAAATTAATGTATTGTTATCAATATGACTCTTTATTTTGGTTCACAGTTGGCTTATGTAGATGGCTGCTCCCATGTTGGGGGCATAGATATTTAGGATTGTTAGATCTTCTTGTTGGATAGACCCTTTAAGAATGATATAGTGTCCTTCTTTATCTCTTGTTACAAACTTTAGTTTAAAATCTAATTTGTCTGATATAAGAATTGCTACCCCAGCTTTCTTTTGAGGTCCACTGGCATGGAAGACGGATCTCCATCCCTTCACTTTCAGTCTGAATGTATCTTTAGGTTCAAAATGAATCTCTTGTAGGCAGCATATGGATGGGTCCTGTCTTTTTATCCAATCCAGAACACTGTGCCATTTTGGGGGGAGCGTTTCAGCCATTCATGTTGAGAGTGATTATTGAAAGATAAGAATTTATTGTCATCATGTTGCCTGTGAAGACGTTGTTTTTATAGATTGTCCCTGTAAATTTCTGTTGTGTATCACTCTTGGGGTCTTTCTCCTTTTATAGAATCCCCCTGAATATTTCTTGCAGGGCCGGCTTAGTGGTCACATATTCTTTCATTTTTTGCTGATCGTGGAACTCTGTGTCTCTCCATCCATTCTAAATGACATCCTTGCTGGATAAAGTATTCTTGGCTGCATGTTCTTCTCATTTAGTACCCTGAATATGTCTTGTCAGGCCTTTCTGGCTTGCCAGGTCTCTGTGGATAGGTCTGACTTTATTCTGATGTTCCTGTATCTGTACATAAGGAATCTCTTACCCCTAACTGCCCTTAACATGATTTCCTTCGTATTTTTTTTTGTCAGCTGTCTTTTGGTTTTGTTGACTGTTTCTTTTGCTGTGCAAAAGCTTTTTATATTGATGAAGTCCCAATAGTACATTTTTACCATTGCATCCCTTGACTTTGGTGATGTTTCTAGGAAGAAGTTGCTGTGGTAGATTTCGAAGAGGTTGCTGCCTCTATTTTCCTTTAGTATTTTGATTGACTCCTGTCTCACTTTGAGGTCTTTCAACCATTTTGAATCTATTTGTGTGTGTGGTGCAAGGAAATTGTCCAGTTACATTCTTCTGCATGTGGCTGTCCAATTTTCCCAACACCATTTGTTGAAGAGACTGTCTTTTTGCCATAGGACATTCTTTCCTGCTTTGTCGAAGATGAGTTGACCAAAGAGTTGAGTGTCCTTTCTGGGCTCTTTATTCTGTTCCATTGATCTATGTGTCTGTTTTTGTGCCAGTACGATACTGTATTGATGATGACATCTTTGTAATAAAGCTGGAAGTCCGGAATTGTGATGCCGCCGGCTTTGCTTTTCTTTCTCAAAATTCTTCTGGCTATTCGTGGTCTTTTCTTGTTCCATACAAATTTTAGTATTATTTGTTTCATTTCTTTGAAAAAAGTGGATGGTATTTTGATGGGGATTGCATTGAATGTGTAGATTGCTCTAGGTAGCATTGACATCTTCAAAATATTTGTTCTTCCTATCCATGTGCATGGAACGTTTTTCCATTTCTTTGTGTCTTCTTCAATTTCTTTCATGAGTATTTTATAGTTTTCTGAGTACAGATCCTTTGTCTCTTTGGTTAGATTTATTCCTAGGTATCTCATGGTTTTGGGTGCAATTGTAAATGGGATCGACTCCTTAATTTCTCTTTCTTCTGTATTGTTGTTGGTGTATAGGAATGCCACTGACTTCTGTGCATTGATTTTATATCCTGCCACTTTACTGAATTCCTGTATGAGTTCTAGCAGTTTTGGGGTGGAGTCTTTGGGGTTTTCCACAAAAAGTATCATATCATCTGCAAAGAGTGAGAGTTTGACTTCTTCTTTGCTGATTTGAATGCCTTTGATTTCTTTTTGTTGTCTGGTTGCTGTGGCTAGGACTTCCAATACTATGTTGAATAGCAGTGGTGATAGTGGACATCCCTGCCGCGTTCCTGACCTTAGGGGGAAAGCTCTCAGTTTTTCCCCATTGAGAATGATATTCGCTGTAGGTTTTTCATAGATGGCTTTTATGATATTGAGGTATGTACCCTCTATGCCTATACTCTGAATAGTTTTGATCAAGAAAGGATGCTGTACTTTGTCAAAACCTTTTTCTGCATCTATTGAGAGGATCGTATGAATCTTGTACTTTCTTTTGTTAATGCATTGTATTGATGGATTTGAGTGATTGATTTGTGGCTGTTGAACCAAACTTGCAGCCCAGGGATAAATCCCACTGGGTCATGGTGAATAATCCTTTTAATGTACTGTTGGATCCTATTGGCTAGTATTTTGGTGAGAATTTTTGCATCCATGTTCATCAGGGATATTGGTCTGTAATTCTCCTTTTTGATGGGGTCTTTGTCCGGTTTGGGGATCAAGGTAATGGTGGCCTCATAAAACGAGTTTGGAAGTTTTCATTCCATTTCTATTTTTTGGAACAGTTTTCAGAAGAATAGGTATTAATTCTTCTTTAAATGTTTGGCAGAATTCCCCTGGGAAGCCACCTGGCCCTGGGCTTTTGTTTGTTGGTAGATTTTTGATGACTGCTTTGATTTCCTTATAGGTCTGTTCAGGTTTTCTATTTCTTCCTGAATCAGTTTTGGTAGTTGATACATCTCTAGGAATGCATCCATCTCTTTCAGGTTATCTAATTTGCTGGCATAGAATTGCTCATAATATGTTCCAATAGTTGTTTGTATTTCTTTCGTGTTGGTTGTGATCTCTCCTCTTTCATTCATGATTTTGTTGATGCGGGTCATTTCTCTTTTCTTTTTGATAAGTCTGGCCAGGGGGTTATCAATCTTGTAAATTCTTTTGAAGAACCAGCTCCTAGTTTCGTTGATCTGTTCTACTGTTCTTTTCGTTTCTATTTCATTGATTTCTGCTCGGATCTTTATTATTTCTCTTCTCTTTGCTGTTTTTTCTCTAGTTCCTTTAGGTATAGGGTTAGGTTCTGTATTTGAGACCTTTTTTATTTCTTGAGAAATGCTGGTATTGCTATATACTTTCCTCTTGGGACTGCCTTTGCTGCCTCCCAAAGATTTTGAACAGTTGTGTTTTCATTTTCATTGGATTCCATGAATTTTTTAAATTCTTCTTTAATTTCCTGGTTGGCCCATTCATTCTTTAGTAGGATGCTCTTTAGCCTCCATGTATTTGAGTTCTTTCCGACTTTCCTCTTGTGATTGAGTTCTAGTTTCAAAGCATTGTGGTCTGAAAAAATGCAGGGAATAATCCCAAACCTTTGGTACCAGCTGAGACCTATTTTGTGACTTAGGATGTGATCTATTCTGGAGAATGTTCCATGGGCATCAGAGAAGAATGTGTATTCTGTTGCTTTGGGATGAAATGTTCTGAATATATCTCTGAAGTCTATTTGGTCCAATGTGTCATTTAACGTTTTTATTTCCTTGTTGATCTTTTGCTTAGATGATCTGTCCATTTCAGTGATGTGGGTGTTAAAGTCCCCCACTGTTATTGTATTGTTGTCAATCTGTGTCTTTGTTTTTGTTATTAATTGCCTTATATAATTGGCTGCATAGATATTTACAATTGTTAGATATTCTTGTTGGATAGTCCCTTTAAGTATGATATTGTGTCCTTCCTCATCTCTTATTACAGTCTTTGGTTTAAAATCTAATTTGTCTGATATAAGGATTGCCACCCCAGCTTTCTGTTGGTGTCCATTAGCATTGTAAATGGTTTTCCACCCCCTCACTTTCAATCTGGGGGTGTCTTTGGGTGTAAAATGAGTCTCTTGCAGACAGCATATAAATGGGTCTTGTTTTTTTTATCCAATCTGATACCCTTTGTCTTTTTTTTTAAAGGTTTTATTTATTTATTTATTAGAGAGGGAGCGAGAGAGAAACAGCATGAGAGAGGAGAGGGTCAGAGGGAGAAGCAGGCTCCCCGCTGAGCCGGGAGCCCGATGCGGGACTCGATCCCAGGACCCTGGGATCATGACCTGAGCCGAAGGCAGTGGCTTAACCAACTGAGCCACCCAGGCGCCCCACCCTTTATCTTTTTATTGTGGCATTTAGCCCATTTACATTCAGGGTAACTACTGAAAGATAGGAATTTCATGTCATTGTATTGCCTGTAAGCTGACTATTACCGTATATTGTCTGTGTTCCTTTCTGGTCTATGTTGCTTTTAGGCTCTCTCTTTGCTTAGAGGACCCCTTTCAAGATTTCTTGTAGGGCTGGTTTCATGTTTGCAAATTCCTTTAGTTTTTGTTTGTCCTGGAAGGTTTTTTATCTCTCCTTCTATTTTCAATGACAGTCTAGCTGGATATAGTATTCTTGACTGTATGTTTTTCTCACTTCATGCTCTGAATATATCCTTTCTGGCCTGCCAGTCTCTGTGGATAGGTCTGTTGCCAATCTAATGTTTCTATCATTGTAGGTTACAGATCTCTTCTCCCAAGCTGCTTTCAGTGTTTTGTCTTTGTCTCTGAGACTCTTAAGTATTACTATTAGATATCGGGGTGTGGACCTATTTTTATTGATTTTGAGAGGGTTTCTCTGTGCCTCCTGGATTTTGATTTCTGTTTCCATCCCCGAATTAGGGAAGTTCTCTGCTATAATTTGCTCCAATATACCTTCTGCCCCTCTCTCTCTTTCTTCTTCTTTTGGGATCCCAATTATTCTAATGTTGTTTCATCTTATGGTATCACTTATATCTTGAATTCTGCCCTTGTGATCCAGTAGTTGCTTATCTCTCTTTTTCTCAGCTTCTTTATTTTCCATCATTTGGTCTTCTATATTACTGATTCTCTCTTCTGCCTCATTTATCCTAGCAGTTAGCGCCCCCATTTTTTATTGCACCTCATTAATAGTCTTTTTGATTTCGACTTGGTTAGATTTTAGTTCTTTTACTTCTCCAGAAAGGGTTTCTCTAATAGCAACCATGCTTTTTTCAAGCCCAGATAGGATCTTTAAAATCATCATTCTGAACTCTAGATCCAACATTGTACTAATTTCCATATTGAGTAGTTCCCTGGCAGTTGGTACTACCTTTTGTTCTTTTTGTTGAGGTGATTTTTTCCGTCTTGTCATTTTGTCCAGAGGTGAATAGATGAATGAGAGAACAAAATGCTAATACGATAACAATGTCGCCAGAAAATATACTCTAAACAAATCAAAAAAAGACCTGAAGCCAAGGGAAAAGAAAGGGAAAGAAAGAACAAAGAAAAAGAAAAAAAAGAGAAAGAGAAAAAGATAAAAACAAACAAAAACAGAACAAAACAAACAAAAAAACAGAATATAATCAAATATGATCAGTCTGGTGCATAGATCAGTGCCATACACTAGATTTTGGGTGTACTTTTGTCTCTTAGAAGGAAGGGCCTCCCAAAATTTTAAAGAAAGAAAAACTTATATATGTACAAAAATGAGGATTGATATGATGAAGGGATGGAATATGACTGTAAAGATGAAAATATAAAATATTTTATAAAAGAAATTGATAAGAAGTTGGTTGAAAAAAAGAAAGAAGAGGATTTAAGAAAAAAAGGGAGAGAATGTGCTCAGGCAGGAGACTAGAACAAAGCCATACACTAGAGATTTAGTGTATATTTTGATCTGTTAGAAGAAACTGTAACTCAAAATTTTAAAGAAAGAACAACTTATATATATATACCAAAAATAAGGGTAACAACTATGAAGGGATAGAATATGACTCAAAAAATGGAAAATAAAAGATTTTTTAAAAAAGGGATTGATAAGATGTTGGTTGAAAGAGGGAAAAAGAAAAATTAAAAAAAAAAAAAAAACAGTTAAAAAAATTAACTTTGAAAGACTAAAGGATCATGGTAAAAAAGCCATGGATTCTACATGCAATATTCTCCTAGCACTGGAATTCTGCTGTTCTCATTGATCAGTAAACTTGGTCTTGGCTGGCTGTTCTTGCTGATCTTCTGGGGAAGGAACCTGTTGCTGTGGTTCCCAAATCTCTTCGCCAGAGGTGGAAACCCCGGCCCGTGCCGGGTCCAGGCTAAGTAATCTGCTCAGGTTTGCTCTCGGGAGCTTTTGTTCCCTGCAAGCTTTCCGTACAGCTTTGGAGGACGAGAGTGAAAATGGTGGCCTCCCAAACTCCGCCCCAGTGGAGCCAAGAACTCAGGGGCCTCACTCCTCAATAAGCCCCCAGAGAAAAGCAGTCAGTCACTCCCATCTCCCCAGGCTCTGACTTCACTCTATGCTCACCCGGGCTGTGACCGAGCATTTCTATCTGTGGCACCGTCTAGGTGTGAAGTCTCCAAACCCACCAGATCCCTGCAGTGCGCTCTCACAACACTCATCCTGGTGGAGGGAGGGGAGTCTCCCCAGATCTGCTGCTTTTTGTGTCCCTGTTGGAGGAGCAGTGGCCTGACTGTGCCATGGATCACAGCTTATGGCAACCCCGAGCTGAGAGCCTGCACCTTGGCTCTGTCTCTGCAGCTGGCTTCCCTGCTCCAATACCTGGGAGCTCTGCCACACTGAGGCACTCCTGGTCTTTCTGTGACCCAGAGGGTCCTGAGACCACACTGTCCCGCGAGAGTTCCACTCCCTGCTTAGCTACTGAAGCGACGTCCCTCAGCGGAGCTGACTTCTAAAAGTTCCGATTTTGTGCTCCCCTCCTCTATCACTTGCCAGAAGTGGCCAACGGAGGCCCCCTCCCCCGCTGTCTATTGTCCCAAATTTGCCTCAGATTTACTTCTCCGCACATCCTACCTTCCAGAGAGTGGTCGTTTTTCTGTTGAGAGTGTTGTTGCTATTCTTTTCTTTGATCGCCTGTTGAGTTTGTAGGTGTTCAGAATGGTTTGATCTCTACCCAGCTGAACTTCTGAGACCAGACAAAATCCAGGTCTCCTAATCCTCTGCCATTGACAGAGATGGGGACAATTTCTAATCTATGTGTGGAAGTATAGGCAAGGGGACATGACCCTGATGTTTAGAAACAAGTCTGGGGAGAATATAACATTCAGCGAACAACAAGTTTCTTCCCATAAGAAGCCTTCTAGCATGTATGTGCTGAACGTCAGAAATGTGCCATATCCTTCCCTAGGTGAAAAAAATCTGTGCATAAAGCAAGTTTTAGTGAATGACATGATTCCTCAAAAATATACCCTTCTAGCCTATACGTGTTGAGGCATCAGGGAAGTGCTGTGTCCATTGCTCAGTGAAAGAATTCTGTGGAGAAGGCAACTTTCAGCAAACAATGTGGTTCTTCAGAGGAGTAGCCTTCTAGCTTGTACATGTTGCAGTGTCAGGAATGTACCATATCATTCCTTCATAGGAACAAGACTGTGGAGAATGCCAGATTCCAATATGATTTGGTTTCCATGAAAAATGCGATTTCCTTATATATGTGGAAGAAGAGGCAGCGTGCCCTGTCCCTGTTCGGGAGAAACAAGTCAGTGGACAGTGCAACTTTCTACCCACGACAGTTTTCTTCCAAAAGGAAGCTTATAGCATATACGTGTGGAAGCATCAGGAGAGTTCCATATCCTTCCCTCTGTGAAATAAGACTGTGGAGAATGCCACTTACCAGTAACATCTTTTTTCCAGAGACCAAGCGATTTCTAGTATATGAGTGGAAGGAGAGGCCAGGTGGCATATCCCTGTCACAGAGTAACCAGTCCGTGGAGACTGCAATCTTCCTCGAATACCTAGTTTATTCAAGGGAGAAGCTTCTTTCCTATATTTGTTAGAAGTATCAGGATAATGCCATGTCATTCCCTCTGAGAAACAAGACAGTGGAGATTGCCACTTTCCACTAGCATCTTGATTCCAGAAAGGAGAAGTGATTTCCAATATATGTGTGGAAGTACAGGAAGGTGGGTTATCCTAATGCTTAGAAAGAAGTCTGTGGAGAATGCACTTTTCAGAGAACCACAGGTTTCGCTAGTGAGAAGCCTTCTAGCATATATGGGTTGAAGCATCAGGAACGTACCCTATTCTATTTGTGAAAATGCTGCGGAGATTACAACATTCAAGTAAACTCTTGCTTCCTAAAATACAAGTTTTACCAATGCAGGAGAGAAATCATGAGGAAACTGCCTTACTGAAACTCTGAAAAAGAAGTCTGTGGAGAATGGACTGCCATCTTCATATCTGAAGATAAGACCATTTTCAAATGTATGTGTGGAAGTATTGGCAAGGGGCCATGTCCCTGAGGCTTCAAAACAAGTCTCTAGAGAATATACTTTTCAGGGAACAAGGTTCTTCCCGTGAGAAACCTTGAAGAATGTACGTGTTCAAGCATCAGGAGAGTGCCATATCCTTCCCTCTGAGAAACAAGCCTATGGAGAATGCCACTTAGAGCTAATAACTTGTTTCCAGGGATCTAAACGATTTCCAGTATATGTGTAGAAGTTGAGGCAAAGTGCAATGTCCCTGTCTTGGAGAAACAAGTCATTGGAGAAGGCAACATCTGAGAAACATAAGTTTCTTCAAACAAGAAGCTTTCTAATATCTATGTGTGGAGGCATCAGGATGTGCCATATATATCCATCTAAGAAACAAGACTGCAAAATGTCACTTTCCACTAACGGAACAGAAAAGCAATTTCCAATATATGTGTGGAAGTTCAGACAAGGTGCCACGTCCCTGTCCAGGAATAACTCTCCATGGAGAGTGCAACATCTGCACATACCAAGTTTCTTCCAAATGGAAGCTTTTGGCATATCTCTGTGGAAGCATCAGGAGAGTTCCATATCCTTCCATGTGAGAAAAAAGGTTGTGGAGAATGCTACTTACAAGTAACGTCTTGTTTCCAGAGTCCAAAGTGATTTCCAGTATATAAGTGGAAGGAGGCGCCAGAGGGCAAGTCCTTGTCATGAAGAAACCAGTCCATGGAGACTGCAACTTTATGTGTTGAAGTCCCCTAGTTTGAGAAGAAACCTAGTTTCTTCAAGCGAGAATCTTCCTAGCCTATATTATGTTAGAAATATCAGGATAATGCCATATTCCCACTCTGAGAAACAAGACTGTGGAGAATACCACTTTCCTCTAACATCTTGTTTCCAGAAGATGAAAGAGATTACCAATATATGTTGGAAATCTAAGGAAGGGGAAATGTACTTACAATTAGGTATAAGTCTGCGGACTATGCACCATTCAGAGAACCACAAGATTCTCAAGAGAGAAGCATCCTACAATGTATGTATTGAAGCATCCGAAAAGTGTCCTCTGTGAATACCATGTCTGGGGAATACAACTCTCCCCTAAGAGGAAGTTTCTTCCAGTGAGAATCTTTTTACCATGTTTGTCTAGAGGCGTGCGGAAAGTGCCATGTCCTTCACACAGAGAAAGAAGTCTGTAAATAAAGCAAGTTTCAGTGAAGAACATGACAGTTCAAACCGATCCCTTCTAACAGATACATGTGTTGTAGCATGAGGAAATGCTGTATCCTTAGCTTAGAGAAAGAATGCTGTGGAGGAGGCAATTTCAGCAACATCACGGTTTTTCAAGTGAGAAACTTCCTAGCCTATATATGTGGAAACATCACGATAGTGCCATATTCTTTCCTCTGAGATAACAGACTATGGAGGATACCACACTCACTAAAATCTTGTTTCCACAAGAGAAACGCGAGAGGAGGGGGGGAAAGATGGCAGAGGAGTAGGGGACCCTATTTCAGCTGGTCCCTGGAATTGAACTGGATATCTACCAGACCACTCTGAGCACCCAAGAGACCAGACTGAGATATAAGAAGATCTGGATCTCTACAAACAGAATATCACAGGCAATTGGTTTTGAGGTACGAAGCTGGGAGCCATGATTCCGTGGGCAGATATTGGAGGATAAATGGCAGCGGGAGGGTGCCTGGATGTGGTGATCCTACACCGCCGGTGAGTGACAGCCTCATGCGCTGATGACCGGGCACAGACTCACAGATGGGTAGCATTGGGAAAGGACTTTAGGGCAGCCCCTGGGGTGAAAAACCAAAGTGGCGGGGTCGCCCACACATGAACTGCAGCCGCCTGGACAGGAACCCAGAGCGATGGAGTCGAGCACACGCGAACTGCAGCCTCTGAGATGGAAAACAGGTGCGCTGGGGTCACACCGGTGAACTGCAACCCCTGGGGCAGAAACCCCCAGTGGCGGACTTGCGCGCACCCAAACTGTAGCCACGGAAACCAAAGCAGCTGAGTCACACACGAACTGGGAGCAGCTGGCAGTTTTAGAAGCACAAAGGGCAGAGATGTGCCCCGATCTAGAGGCAGAGATGTGCCCCGACCTAGAGGCAGGACTGGGAGCGCTGCGGAGGGCCTCACAACCCAGGACTCTGCAGTTTATAGAAGCATGGACAGAAACAGAGACGGTGTGGCCTGGAGAGCTCACTGAAGAACAGACTGCGGTCTCTCTGCTCTGAAGCAGAGGATTGGAAATGGTCTCTTCTGCTCTGACTCATGGAAGAGACACGGAAAGCTACTAGGGAAAGGCGCCAGAGAACAAAAGCCCCAAAGACTGATTCCCACTGAGCACATCCCGACCACAGGGGTGCAGGGCAACTCCGCCCAAACAGGATTGCCTGAGTAACAGCGCGGCAGGCCCCTCCGACAGAAGACAGGCTGGGAAAATAAGAGGCCAGCAAACCTAAGGTCTCTAGAAAACAGGTGCATCTTGCTTGGGTTCTGGTCAATAATTTGGACTCTATACATTCCCTCAAACACCCAAAAACAGAAGGACTAGGAGAAGGAGCCCCCCAAACAGAAAAGACTCAGAGATTATGACTTATGCTGCAGATTTACAAATGGATGCAGATATGACCAAGGTGTCGGAGATGGAATTCAGGCTAGCAATTGTGAAGACAATGGCTAGAATGGAGAAATCAATTAATGGCAACATAGAGTCTCTAAGGGCAGAAATAAAAGGTGAATTGGCAGAACTTAAAAATGCTATCAATGAGATCCAATCCAATCTAGATAATCTAACAGCTAGGGTAACTGAGACAGAAGAGAGAATAAGCGATCTGGAAGACAGTATAATAGATAAAAAGGGAAAAGAGGAGGCCAGGGAAAAACAACTAAAAATCCATGAAAATAGAATCAGAGAAATAAGTGACACCATGAAGCATTCCAATGTCAGAATAATTGGAATCCCGGAGGGAGTGGAGAGAGAGAGAGGACTAGAAGATGTATTTGAGCAAATAATGCTGAGAACTTCCCTAAAATGGGGAACGAAACAAACATTTGAGTCCTAGAGGCACAGAGGACCCCTCCTAAGATCAAGGAAAACAGGCCAACACCCCAGCATGTAATAATAAAACTTGCAAATGTTAGAACCAAGGAAACCATCTTAAGGGAAGGTAGGGGGAAGAGATTCCTTACTTACATATGGAGGAATATCAGAATAATGTCAGACCTATCCACAGAGACCTGTCAAGCCAGAAAGGCCTGGCAAGACATATTCAGGGTACTAAATGAGAAGATCATGAGGCCAAGAATACTTTATCCAGCAAGGCTGTCATTTAGAATGGATGGAGAGATGCAGAGCTTCCATGACCGGCAGAAGCTGAAAAAGTATGTGACCACTAAGCCGGCCCTGCAAGAAATATTAAGGGGGGTTCTATAAAAGGAGAAAGACTCCAAAGAGTGATACACAACAGAAATTTACAGGGACAATCTGTAAAAACAAGGTCTTCACAGGCAACATGATGACAATAAATTCATATCTTTCAATAATCACTCTCAACATGAATGGCCTAACGCTCCATAAAATGGCACAGGGTTGCAGATTGGATAAAAAGACAGGACCCATCCATATGCTGCCTACAAGAGACTCATTTTGAATCTAAAGATACATCCAGACTGAAAGTGAAGCGATGAGATCCATCTTCCATGCCAGCGGACCTCAAAAGAAATCTGGTGTAGCAATTCTTATATCAGACAAATTAGATTTTAAACTCAAGTCTGTAATAAGAGACACAGAAGGACACTATATCATTCTTAAAAGGTCTGTCCAACATGAAGATCTAACAATTGTAAATACCTATGCCCCCAACATGGGAGCAGCCATCTACATAAGCCAACTGTGAACCAAAATAAAGAGTTATATTGATAACAATATGTTAATTGTAGGAGACGTCAATATTCCACTCTCAGCAATGGACAGATCATCTAAGCAGAAAATCAACAAGGAAACAACAGCTTTGAATGACACATTGGACCAGAGGAACCTCATAGATATTTACAGAACATTCCACCCTAAAACAACAGAATATTCATTCTTCTCAAGCGCACATGGAACTTTCTCCAGGATAGACCATGTACTGGGTCTCAAAGCAGGTCTCAACCAATACCAAAAGATTGAGATTATTCCCTGCATATTCTCAGACCACAGTGCTCTAAAACTGGAACTCAATCACAAGAAAAAAAATTGGCAGAAATTCAACACTATGAAGTGAAAGACCACTCTGCTCAAGAATGTTTGGGTCCACCAGGAAATCAAAGAAGAACTTAAACAATTCATGGAAATCAATGAGAAAAAAAAAAAAAAATCACCGGTCCAAAACCTATGGAATACTGCAAAGGTGGTCCTAAGGGGGAAATACATAGCCATCCAAGCCTCACTCAAAAAAATAGAAAAACCCCAATTTCACTGACTAACTCTACACCTTAAAGAACTAGAGAAAAAGCAACAAATGACGCCTAAGCCACACATTAGAAGAGAAGTAATTAAAATTAGATCACAAATCAGTGAATTAGAAACCAGAAACACAGATCAGATCAATGAAACTAGAAGTTGATTCTTTGAAAGAATTAATAAGAGTGATAAACAACTGGCCAGACTTATCCAAAAGAAAAGAGAAAGGACCCAAATTAATAAAATTATGAATGAAAGGGGAGAGATCACGACTAACACCAAGGAAATAGAAACAATTATGAGAAATTATTATCAACAACTCTATGCCAATAAATGGAGCAATCTGGATGAAATGGATGCCTTCCTGGAAACCGATAAGCTGCCAAGACTGAAACAGGAAGAAATTGACAACCTGAATAGGAAATAACCAGTAACGAGATCGAAGCAGTGATCAAAAACCTACCAAAAAACAAGAGTCCAGGGCCTGATGAATTCCCTGGGGAATTCTACCAAACATTCAAAGAAGAAATAATACCTGTTCTACTGAAGCTGTTTCAAAAAATAGAAACAGAAGGAAAATTTCCAAACTCATTGTATGAGGCCAGCATTACCTTATTCCCCAAACCAGGCAAAGACCTCATCCAAAAGGAAAATTTCAGACCAATATCCCTGATGAATATGGATTCCAAAATCCTCAACAAAATCCTAGCTAATAGGATCCAACAATACATTAAAAGGATCATCCACCACAACCAATGGGATTTATCCCTGGTATGCAAGTGTCGTTCAACAT
The DNA here is from genome assembly GCF_011800145.1 of Mirounga leonina. Lineage (NCBI taxonomy): Eukaryota > Metazoa > Chordata > Mammalia > Carnivora > Phocidae > Mirounga > Mirounga leonina. Next base: position 271,086 of record NW_023270815.1, read on the forward strand.
TCGCAAATCAATCCATGTGATAGAACACATTAATAAGAGGAGGGAGAAGAACAATGTCCTCTCAATTGATGCAGAAAAAGCATTTGACAAAATACAACGTCCTTTCCTGATCAAAACTCTTCAGAGTATAGGGATAGAGGGAACATTCCTCAAGTTCATAAAATCCATCTGTGAAAAACCCACAGCGAATATCATCTTCAATGGGGAAAAGCTGAGAGCCCTTCCCTTAAGATCAGGAACACATCAAGGATGCCCACTCTCACTACTATTGTTCAACATAAAACTTGAAGTCCTAGCAACAGGAATCAGAGAACAAAAGGAAATATAGTATATTCAAATTAACAAAAAAAGAATTCAAACTCTCTCTTTTCCCAGACGGCATGTTACATTATGTAGAAAACCCAAAAGACTCCACCCCCAAATTACTAGAACTCATACAGCAATTCAGTAATGTGGCAGAATACAAAATCAATGCATAGAAATCAGCTGCTATCTTATACACTACAACCCATCTATAGAAAGAGAAATTAGAGAAACGAATCCATTTCCAATAGCACCAAAAACCATAAGGTACCTCGGAATAAAAATAACCAAAGGGGTAAAGGAGCTATACTCTAGGAACTACAGAACACTCATGAAAGAATTTGAAGAAGACATAAAAAGATGGGAAAATGTTCCGTGCTCATGATCAGAAGAATAAACCTTGTTAAAATGTCTATGCTAGTCAGAGCAATCTCTACCTTCAATGCCAATCTGATCAAAATTCCAATGACATTTTTCAAAGTTCTGGAACAAACAATCCTAAAATTTGCATGGAATCAGAAAAGACCCCCAATCGCCAAGGAAATGTTGAAAAAGAAAAACAAAGCTGAGGGCATCACGTTGCCGAACTTCAAGCTATATTACAAAGCTGTGATCACCAAGACAGCATGGTACTGGCACAAAAACAGACATCTAGACCAATGGAACAGAATAGAGAACCCAGATATGGACCCTCAACTCTATGGTCAAATAGTCTTTGACAAAGCAGGAAAAAACATGCAATGGAAAAAAGACAGTCTGTTCAATAATGGTGCTGGGAAAATTGGACAGCCACATGCAGAAGAATGAAACTTGACCATTCTCTAACACAATTCACAAAGATAAACTCAAAGTGGATGAAAGACCTCAATGTGGAAATGGAATCCATCCAAATCCTAGAGGAGAACATAGGCAGTAGCCTCTTTGACATCGGCCACAGCAACTTCTTTCAAGATACATCTCCAAAAGCTAGTGAAACAAAAGCAAAAATGACCTTTTGGACTTCATCAAGATAAAAAGCTTCTGCCCAGCAAAGGAAACAGTCAACAAAACAAAGAGGCAACCCACAGAATGGGAGAAGATATTTGCAAATGACACTACAGATAAAGGGCTGGTATCCAAGATCTATAAAGAACTTCACAAAGTCAACACCCAAAAAACAAATAATCAAGTCAAAAAGTGGGCAGAAGATATGAAAAGTCACTTCTCTTGAGGAAGACATACAAATGGCTAACAGACACATGAAAAAATGGTCATCATCATTAGCCATCATGGAAATGCAAATCAAAATAACACTGAAATACCACCTTACACCATTAGAATGGCAAAAATGGACAGGGAAAGAAACAACAAATGTTGGAGAGGTTGTGGAGAAAGGGGAACCCTCTTACACTGTTGGTGGGAACGCAAATTGGAATGCAAATTGGAAAACAGTGGGGAGGTGCCTCAAAAATTTAAAAATAGAGCTACCCTATGACCCAGGAATTGCACTATTGGGTATTTACCTCAAAGACACACATGTAGTGAAAAGAAGAGCCATATGTACCCCAATGTTCATAGCAGCAATGTCCGCAATAGCCAAACTGTGGAAGGAGCCGAGATGTCCTTCAACAGATGAATGGATAAAGAAGATATGATCCATTCCATACAATGGAATATTACTCAGCCATCAGAAAAGATGAATACCCAACTTTTACATCAACATGGATGGGACTGGAGGAGATTATGCTAAGTGAAATAAATCAAGCAGAGAAAGTCAATTATCACTTGGTTTCACTCATTTGTGGAACATAAGGAATAACATGGAGGACATTAGGAGAAGGAAGGGAAAAATGGGGAGGGGGAATTGGAGGGAAAGATGAACCATGAGAGACTATGGACCTGAGCAACAAACAGGGTTTTAGAGGGGAGGGGGCAGGGGTGATTGGTGACCCTGGTGATGGGTATTAAGGAGGGCACGTACTGCATGGAGCACTGGGTGTTATACAAAAACAATGGATGGTGGATCATTACAGTAAAAACTAATGATGTATTGTATGGTGAATAACATAACATAATAAAATTTTTAATAGAAGAAAAAATAAATAAATAAATGACAGCCTTGCCAAATAAAGTATTCTTGGCTGCATGTTCTTCTCATTTAGTACCCTCAATATATTTTGCCAAGCCTTTCTGGCTTCCCAAGTTTCTGTTGATAGGTCTGATATTATTCTGATGTTCCTCCCTATGTACATAAGGAATCTCTTCCCCCTAACTTCCCTTAAGATGGTTTCCTTGGTTCTAACATTTGCGAGTTTTACTATTACATGCCGGGGTGTTAGCCTGTTTTCCTTGATCTTGGGAGGGGTCCTTTCTGGCTCTAGGACTCTAATGTATGTTTCCTTCCCCAGATTAGGGAAGTTCTCAGCTACGATTTGCTCAAATACATCTTCTAGTCCTCTCTCTCTCTCCATTCCCTCCAGGATTCCAATTACTCTGACATTGGAACGCTTCATGGTGTCACTTATTTCTCTGATTCTATTTTCATGCATTCTGAGTCGTTTTTGCCTGCCCTCCTCTTTTCCCTTTTTATCTTTTATATTGTCTTCCAGGTCACTTATTCCTTCTTCTGCCTCACTTACCCTAGCTGTTAGACTATCTAGATTGGATTGGATCTCATTGATAGCATTTTTAAGTTCTGCCAATTCAGCTTTCATTTCTGCCCTTAGAGACTCTATGTTGCCATTAATGGATTTCTCCATTTTAGCCATTGTCTTCACAATTGCTAGCCTGAATTCCATCTCCAACATCTTGGTCATATCTGCATCTATTTGTAAGTCTGCAGCATAATCTCTGAGTCTTTTCTGTTTTGGGGGCTCCTCCTATTCATTCTGTTTTTGGGTGTTTGAGGGAATGTATAGAGTCCAAATTATTGACCAGAACCCAAGCAAGATGCACCTGTTTTCTAGAGACCTTAGGGTTGCTGGCCTCTTTTTTTCCCAGCCAGTCTTCTGGGGGAGGGACCTGCCACACTGTTACTCTGGCAACCCTGTTTGGGTGGAGTTGCCTTGCCCCCCTGTGGTGGAGGATGTGCTCCATGGGAATCAGTCTTTGGGGCTTTTGTTCTCTGGCAGCTTTCCCTGATGGCTCTCCGTGTCTCTGCCATGAGTCAGAGCAAAAGAGACCATTTCCAACCCTCTGCCTCAGAGCAGAGAGATCACAGTCTGTTCTCCAATGAGCTCTCCAGGCCACACTGTCTCCATTTCTGTCCATGCTGCTATAAACAGCAGCTTCCTGGTTTGTGTGTGCCCCTCTGCAGTGCCCCCAGTCCTGCCTCCAGGTTGGGGCACATCTCTGCCTTTTGTGCTTCTAAAACTGCCAGCTGCTCCTAGTTCACACACGTTACCCCGCTGCTCTATGTTCTGCCCCAGGGGCTGCCCTAAAGTTCTTTACCCACCACTACCAGTCTGTGAGTCTGTGCTCCATCCCCAGTGAGCAAGGCTTTTGCTCTCTGGTGGTGTAGGATCCCCATGGCCAGGCTCCCTCCCGCTGCCATTTATCCTCCGATATCTGCCCACAGAATCATCATTCCCCGCTTCATACCTCGAAACCAACCACATGCGATATTCTGTTTATAGAGATCCAGATCTTCTTACATCTCAGGCTGGTTTCATGGGTGCTCAGAGTGGTCTGGTAGATATCCAGCTCAATTTTGGGGACCAGTTGAAATAGGGTCCCCTACTCTTCTGCCGTCTTCCCTCTCCCCCCACTTGTGAAAATTTCTTTATGCTGAGACTGCTTCAGGTATATGATAACTATAATAGAAAAATATGAGGATTTGTGAGTTTTTCATGTTTTTATATATTTTATATCATGTTGCTTGAAATTTGATGAGAAATTGGCTAAAACAATTCTCTGAGTCTGGTGATCAGAAAAAAATGGCCAGGGGGCGGGGAGGGGGGCGGGATTTTCTGTCTGTCCTCATCCATGATGGTTAATAGTTAATGTTTTGCTGTGAAAAGAAGACCTAATTTCAGTGTTTACTGACATGTTTATGTTAGGGTGGAGACTTAACATCAGAATGAGGCTAAATTCATCCCCTGCATCAGGAGCTTTTCTTTTTTCTTTTTCTTTTTCTTTTTTTAAATTTATTTATTTGAGAGAGAGAATGAGATATATAGAGAGAGCATGAGAGGGGGGAGGGTCAGAGGGAGAAGCAGACTCCCTGTTGAGCAGGGAGCCCGATGTGGGACTCAATCCCGGGACTCCAGGATCATGACCTGAGCCGAAGGCAGTCGCTTAACCAACTGAGCCACCCAGGCACCCAGGAGCTTTTCTTAGGACAAGCAGAGGGCTATGGTCATACTCTGAGGGTTGGCTGTATAGGTATAGAGATATTTACTTACTTACTTACTTACTTACTTACTTACTTATTTATAATTGGAAGGGGTCTTAGGTAAGGAATGCAGGGCCTTGCTGGTTCATAGGCTGGACCCATATCTGTTCATTCACCTTGTGTTCAGGCTTCTGCAGGGGCCACTAGTGGGTTTGTTAGTGAGGTCTGAAAAGACACAAAGCTGATTAGGACAAAACAGTTGTCTGAAAAACGAGCTTTAAACTTTCTGCTAGTTTTTACTTTATTAACCCTATGAGACATGGTTTCAATTACCCTGTGAATTATGATCATTCCTCAATATTGGAGAATTGGGACAATGACCACTTTGGCTAGTTCTTTATCTCATCAGCTGAGGTAGGTTTTGGGTAAAGAGCAGCTTTTGCAAATCTTAGCTGTAACATGCCTATGTGCTGGGCTAAGCACAAGCAAGAGAAATAGGTCACAGGGGAAGGGAAATAGAAGGAACATGGAGTCAGACATGCTAAGTTCTTTCCTGTTACCATTTCCCATTGTCAATCCTTCATTCCATTTCTATGGAACAGGGGCAGA
>NW_023270815.1:286309-304354 GCF_011800145.1 Mirounga leonina
AGTCCCTTTACACGTAGGAGTTTAGCCTCAGTACCTGGCTTTAAGCCTCAACCACCTGCTAGTCATAGACATAGGAGAAAACACCTCTTTCTTTCTCTTTCTTTCTTTCCTTCTTTCTTTCCTTCTTTCTTTCTTTCTTTCCTTCTTTCTTTCTTTCTTTCTTTCTTTCTTTCTTTCTTTCTTTCTTTCTTTCTTTCTTTCTACTTTCTTTCTTTTTTTCTTTTTCTTTCTTTCTTCTTTCTTTCTTTCTTTCCTTTCTTTCTTCTTTCTTTCTCAGTTTATTATTATTATTATTATTATTGAAAACTCCTTTAGACAAAGATAATTACCTAACTCCAGTTTATAACTAATGTTTGGCATGATTAAGTGTTTTTTTTTATTCTTATGTTAATCCCCATACATTACATCATTAGTATTTTTTTTATTCTTATGTTAATCCCCATACATTACATCATTAGTATTAGATGTAGTGTTCCATGATTCATTGTTTGTGCATAACACCCAGTGTTCCATGCAGAATGTGCCCTCCTCAATACCCACCACCAGGCTAACCCATCCTCCCACCACCCTCCCCTCTAGAAGCCTCAGTTTGTTTTTCAGATCCATCGTCTCTCATGGTTCGTCTACCCCTCCGATTTCTCCCACTTCATTATTCCCCTCCCTCTACCTTCTTCTTCTTCTTCTTTTTTTTCTTAACATATATTGCATTATTTGTTTCAGAGGTACAGATCTGAGATTCAACAGTCTTGCACAATTCACAGCGCTTACCAGAGCCCATAGCCTCCCCAGTGTATATCACCCAGTCACCCATCCCTCCCACCCCACCTCCCACTCCAGCAACTCTCAGTTTGTTTCCTGCGATTAAGAATTCCTCATATCAGTGAGATCATATGATACATGTCTTTCTCTGTTTGACTTATTTCGCTCAACATAATACCCTCCAGTTCCAACCATGTTGTTGCAAATAGCAAGATCTCATTCCTTTTGATGGCTGCATAATATTCCATTGTAAATATATACCACCTCTTCTTTACCCATTCATCTGTCGATGGACATCTTGGCTCTTTCCACAGTTTGGCTATTGTGGACATTGCTGCTATAAATATCGGGGTGCAGTACCCTTTCGGATCCCTACTTTTGTATCTTTGGGGTAAATACTCAGTAGTGCAATTGCTGGATCATGTGGTAGCTCTATTTTCAACTTTTTGAGGAACCTCCATACTGTTTTCCAGAGTGGCTGCACCAGCTTGCATTCCCACCAACAGTGTAGTTGGCTTACCCTTTCTCCGCATCCCCGCCAACATCTGTCATTTCCGGACTTGTTAATTTTAGCCATTCTGACTGGTGTGAGGTGCTATCTCATTGAGATTTTGATTTGGATTTCCCTGATGCTGAGCGATATTGAGAATTTTTCATGTGTTTGTGTTTGTTGGCCATTTGGATGTCTTCTTTGGAAAAATGCCTGTTCATGTCTTCTGCCCATTTCTTGATTGAATTCTTTGTTCTTTGGGTGTTCTTTGGGTGTTGAGTTTGATAAGTTATTTATAGATTTTGAATACTAGCCCTTTATCTGATATGTCATTTGCAAATATCTTCTCCCATTCTGTCGGTTGTCTTTTGGTTTTGTTGACTGTTTCCTTTGCTTTGCAAAAACTTTTTATCTTGATGAAGTCCCAATAGTTCATTTTTGCCCTTGCTTCCCTTGCCTTTGGTGATGTTTCTAGGAAGAAGTTGCTTCGGCTGAGGTCAAAGAGGTTACTGCCTGTGTTCTCCTTTAGGATTTTGATGGACTCCTGTTTCACTTTGAGGTCTTTCAACCATTTGGAGTCTATTTTTGTGTGTGGTGTAAGGAAATGGTCCAGTTTCATTCTTCTGCATGTGGCTATCCAATTTTCCCAACACCATTTGTTGAAGAGACTGTCTTTCTTCCATTGGACATTCTTTCCTGCTTTGTCAAAGATGAGTTGACCATAGAGTTGAGGGTCCATTTCTGGGCTCTCTATTCTGTTCCATTGATCTATGTGTCTGTTTTTGTGCCAGTACCATGCTGTCTTGATGATGACAGCTTTGTAATAGAGCTTGAAGTCCGGAATTGTGATGCCGCCGGCTTTGCTTTTCTTTTTCAACATTCCTCTGGCTATGTGGGGTCTTTTCTGGTTCCATACAAATTTTAGGATTATTTGTTCCATTTCTTTGAAAAAAGTGGATGGTATTTTGATGGGAATCGATTGAATGTGTAGATTGCTCTATGTAGCATTGACATCTTCACAATATTTGTTCTTCCAATCCATGAGCATGGAATGTTTTTCCATTTCTTTGTGTCTTCCTCAATTTCTTTCATGAGTATTTTATAGTTTTCTGAGTACAGATCCTTTGTCTCTTTGGTTAGATTTATTCCTAGGTATCTCATGGTTTTGGGTGCAATTGTAAATGGGATCGACTCCTTAATTTCTCTTTCTTCTGTATTGTTGTTGGTGTATAGGAATGCCACTGACTTCTGTGCATTGATTTTATATCCTGCCACTTTACTGAATTCCTGTATGAGTTCTAGCAGTTTTGGGGTGGAGTCTTTGGGGTTTTCCACAAAAAGTATCATATCATCTGCAAAGAGTGAGAGTTTGACTTCTTCTTTGCTGATTTGAATGCCTTTGATTTCTTTTTGTTGTCTGGTTGCTGTGGCTAGGACTTCCAATACTATGTTGAATAGCAGTGGTGATAGTGGACATCCCTGCCGCGTTCCTGACCTTAGGGGGAAAGCTCTCAGTTTTTCCCCATTGAGAATGATATTCGCTGTAGGTTTTTCATAGATGGCTTTTATGATATTGAGGTATGTACCCTCTATGCCTATACTCTGAATAGTTTTGATCAAGAAAGGATGCTGTACTTTGTCAAAACCTTTTTCTGCATCTATTGAGAGGATCGTATGAATCTTGTACTTTCTTTTGTTAATGCATTGTATTGATGGATTTGAGTGATTGATTTGTGGCTGTTGAACCAACCTTGCAGCCCAGGGATAAATCCCACTGGGTCGTGGTGAATAATCCTTTTAATGTACTGTTGGATCCTATTAGCTAGTATTTTGGTGAGAATTTTTGCATCCAATTTCATCAGGGATATTGGTCTGTCATTCTCCTTTTTGATGGGGTCTTTGTCTGGTTTTGGGATCAAGGTAATGGTGGCCTCATTAAATGAGTTTGGAAGTTTACTTCCATTTCTATTTTTTGGAACAGTTTCAGAAGAATAGGTATTAATTCTTCTTGAAATGTTTGGTAGAATTCCCCTGGGAAGCCATCTGGCCCTGGGCTTTTGTTTTTTGGGAGATTTTTGATGACTGCTTCAATTTCCTTAGTGGTTATAGGTCTGTTCAGGTTTTCTATTTCTTCCTGGTTCAGTTTTGGTAGTTGATACATCTCTAGGAATGCATCCATTTCTTCCAGGTTATCTAATTTGCTGGCGTAGAGTTGCTCATTATATGTTCTTATAATTGTTTGTATTTCTTTGGTGTTGGTTGTGATCTCTCCTCTTTCATTCATGATTTTGTTGATTTGGGTCATTTCTCTTTTCTTTTTGATAAGTCTGGCCAGGGGTTTATCAATCTTGTTAATTCTTTCAAAGAACCAGCTCCTAGTTTCGTTGATCTGTTCTACTGTTCTTTTAGTTTCTATTTCATTGATTTCTGCTCGGATCTTTATTATTTCTCTTCTCCTGCTGGGTTTAGGCTTTATTTGCTGTTCTTTCTCCAGCTCCTTTAGGTGTAGGGTTAGGTTGTGTACTTGAGACCTTTCCTATTTCTTGAGAAAGGCTTTTATTGCTATATACTTTCCTCTTGGGACTGCCTTTGCTGCCTCCCAAAGATTTTGAACAGTTGTGTTTTCATTTTCATTGGTTCCCATGTATTTTTTTAATTCTTCTTTAATTTCCTGGTTGACCCATTCATTCTTCAGTAGGATGCTCTTTAGCCTCCAGGTATTTGAGTTCTTTCACACTTTCCTCTTGTGATTGAGTTCTAGTTTCAAAGCATTGTGGTCTGAAAATAGGCAGGGAATGAATGATCCCAATCTTTTGGTACCGGTTGAGACCTGATTTATGACCTAGGATGTGATCTATTCTGGAGAATGTTCCATGGGCACTAGAGAAGAATGTTTATTCCATTGCTTTGGGATGGAATGTTCTGAATATGTCTGTGAAGTCCATTTGGTCCAGCATGTCATTTAAAGTCTTTATTTCCTTGTTGATCTTTTGCTTAGATGATCTGTCCCATTTCAGTGAGGGGGGTGTTAAAGTCCCCCACTATTATTGTATTGTTGTTGATGTGTTTCTTTGCTTTTGTTATTAATTGGCTTATATAATTGGCTGCTCCCATGTTAGAGGCATAGATATTTACAATTGTTAGATCTTCTTGTTGGATAGACCCTTTAAGTAGAATATAATGTCCTTCCTCATCTCTTATTACAGTCTTTGGTTTAAAATCTAATTTGTCTGATATAAGGATTGCCACCCCAGCTTTCTTTTGGTGTCCATTAGCATGGTAAATGATTTTCCACCCCCTCACTTTCAATCTGGGGGTGTCTTTAGTTCTAAAATGAGTCTCTTGCAGACAACATATCGATAGGTCTTGTTTCTTAATCCAGTCTGATAGCCTGTGTCTTTTGATGGGGGCATTTAGCCCATTTACATTCAGGGTAACTATTGAAAGATAGGAATTTAGTGCCATTGTATTACCTGTAAGGTGACTGTTATCGTATATTGTCTGTGTACCTTTCTGGTCTATGTTGCTTTTAAGGTCTCTCTTTGCGTAGAGGACCCCTTTCAATATTTCTTGTAGGGCTGGTTTTGTGTTTGCAAATTCCTTTAGTTTTTGTTTGTCCTGGAGGCTTTTTCTCTCTCCTTCAATTTTCAATGGCAGCCTAGCTGGATATAGTATTCTTGGCTGCATATTTTTCTCATTTAGTGCTCTGAATATATCCTGCCAGTCCTTTCTGGCCTGCCAGGTCTCTGTGGATAGGTCTGTTGCCAATCTAATGTTTCTACCATTGTAGGTTACATATCTCTTCTCCCGAGCTGCTTTTAGGATTTTCTCTTTGTCTCTGAGACTCGTAGGTTTTACTATTAGATGTCGCGGTGTTGACCTATTTTTATTGATTTTGAGAGGGGTTCTCTGTGCCTCCTGGATTTTGATGCCTGTTTCCTTCCCCAAATTAGGGAAGTTCTCTGCTATAATTTGCTCCATTATACCTTCTGCCCCTCTCTCTCTTTCTTCTTCTTCTGGGATCCCAATTATTCTAATGTTGTTTCATCTTATGATATCGCTTATCTCTCGAATTCTGCCCTCATGATCCAGTAGTTGTTTATCTCTCTTTTTCTCAGCTTCTTTATTTTCCATCATTTGGTCTTCTATATTACTGATTCTCTCTTCTGCCTCATTTATCCTAGCAGTTAGCGCCCCCATTTTTTATTGCACCACATTAATAGGCTTTTTGATTTCAACTTCGTTGGATTTTAGTTCTTTTACTTCTTCAGAAAGGGTTTCTCTAATAACTTCCATATTTTTTCAAGCCCAGCTAGTGTCTTTAAAGTGATGATTCTGAACTCTAGATCTGACATCGTACTTATGTCCATATTGAGTAGTTCCCTGGCAGTTGGTACTACCTTTTGTTCTTTTTGTTGAGGTGATTTTTTCCGTCTCATCATTTAGTGCAGAGAATAGATTAATGAGAGAACAAAATGCTAGCAGAGTAACAACATCTCCAGAAAATATACTCTAAACAAATCAGAAAAGACCTGAAGCAGTGGGAAAAGAAACGGAAAGAGAGAAAAAAGAAAAAGAAAAAAAAAAGAAAAATAAAAAGGTAAAGACAAAAACAAACAAAAACAAACAAAACAAAACAGCAACAACAAAAAAACCCAGAATGTGATCAAATATGATCACGCTCGTATATAGATCAGTGCCACACACTAGATTTGGCGTTTATTTTGGTCTGCTAGAAGAAAGTGCCCCCCAAAATTTTAAAGAAAGAAAAACTTATATATGTACAAAAATAAGGGTTGATATGATGAAGGGATGGAATATGACTGTAAAATGGAAATTATAAAAAATTTTATAAAAGGAATTGATAAGTTGTTTGAAAAAAGAAAGAAGAGGATTTAAGAAAAGAAAAAAAAAAGGGAGACAATGTGATCAGGCAGGGGAGTAGAAAAAAACATATACTAGAGATTTAGGGTATATTTTGATCTGTTAGAAGAAACTATCTCAAAATTTTAAAGAGAGAACATCTTATATATATATGCCAAAAATACGGGTAACTACTATGAAGGGATAGAATATGATTCTAAAAATGAAAAATAAAAATGTTTTTTTTAAAAAAGGGATTGGTAAGATGTTGGTTGAAAAAGGGAAAAAGAAAAATTAAAAAAAAAAAAGAAAAAGACAGTTAAAAAAAAAAAGTTAACTTTGAACTACTAAAGAATCATGGTAAAAAAGCCATGAATTCTATGTTCAGTATTCCTGTAGCGCTAGAGTTCTGCCATTCTCATTGATTGGTAAACTTGGTCTTGGCTGGCTGTTCTTGCTGATCTTCCGGGGGAGGGGCCTGTTGCTGTGGTTTCCAAATGTCTTTGTCGGAGGTGGAATTGCCCCACCCTTGCCCCTTCCAGGCTAATTAATCTGCTCGGGTTTGGTCTCCAGGGCCTTTGTTCCCTGCCAGCTTTGGAGGTGGAGAGTGAAAATGGCGGCCTCCCAATCTCTGCCCCGGAGGAGCTGAGAACTCTGGCCCACTCCTCAGTGAGCCCCAGAGAAAAGCCGTCAGTCACTCCCATCTCCCCAGTCTCCGGTTGCACTCTGTGCTCACCCATCCTGTGACCGCGCATTTCTATCTCTGGCACCCGACCCCGGGTAGAGTCTCCAAGCCCAGCAGATCCCTGCAGTGCACTCCTGCATGGCTCCTCCTGGGGGAGGAAGGTGAGTCTCCCCGGATCTGCTGCTTGTTGGGTCCCTGCTGGAGGAGCAGGGGCCCGACTGTGCCGTGGATCACGGTTTATGGCAACCCCGAGATGAGAGCCCACGCCTGGGCTCCGCCTCTGCAGCCGGCTTCCCTGCTCCATTACCTGGGAGCTCTGCCACACTCAGACACCCCCGGTCTTTCTGTGACCCAGAGGGTCCTGAGACCACACTGTCCCGGAGGGTTCCACCCCCCGCTTAGCCACCAGAGTGACGTCCCTCAGCAGAGCAGACCTTAAAAGTTCTGATTTTGTGCTCCAGGGCTCTATCACTTGCCGAAGCGGCTGACGGAGGCCCATCCCCTGCCATCTATCCTCCTGAATATCGCCTCAGATTCACTTCTCCGCACGTCCTACCTTCCAGAAAGTGGTCGCTTTTCTGTTGAGAGAGTTGTTGTTATTCTTTTCTTTGATCTCCTGTTGAGTTTGTAGGTGTTCAGAATGGTTTGATCCCTACCCAGCTGAGTTCCTGAGAGGAGACGAAATCCAGGTCTCCTACTCCTCCGCCATCTTGCTCCACCCCCCCTCTGCTTCTCATGATTAAGTGTTTTGATATGCTAAACACTGACATTCAAACCCACTTCCAGAGTTTAGGGATAGTGTTTGTCAAAATATAAGACACAGTAAGAACGAGAATGTTTAGTATTGGTATTGTATTAACATATTAGGCCTACCATAAATTCTCTTAGTTTCAACTAAAACTCTTTGGACTATGTAAGGTTTCTTTCGCTCATTAGGGCAAGATAAACTCCTTTTCATTGAACCAAACAAACATACAACCATTTAAAAAAATGTGCAATGTATTAATTTAGGGGATGTATTTATTATAGCAAGAAATGCATTTATCCTTGTTCCACAGTTGAAATACTCTAGCAAAGATTCAAAAAAGGTTGAAATATTGTTAAACACTTGGGAATTAATAAAATTGTCCACTGCCCCCTCTTGGATCCTTTTTGTTTCATCACATCAACCCATTGAAAAAAGAAGCATTAAATTTGTTCTTAGTGGAGTGTAGAGATGGACAGCCATAAGAAACTCTGGATCATAAATGTAAGATCCTTCGTCCCTCCCCCAATTTGAGGGACTTTAGGATTTTTAATCCTTTGAACATTTGCATTTATTGTCAACATCCTCACCAACTCATCAGAGGAGAACTATCCAGAGGGCCTCAAAGAGAAAACCGTAAGCTCTGAGGCAACCCCTATTATTACCAAAGGCAGTGTATCTCACACCTGCTTTTATCCCCAGGTTGTAGAGAAGCCTTTTAAAAGACAGGGATTCCCCCTCTCTGCACTCTACCCCCAAGATCCCCACCGGTGTTATTTCAATTAGCTTTTGTATAAAGTCACCAACATATATCCAAGCATGAATGTACCTTTGTAAGGTTGTGGCTTTTATAAAATGCAATCCTCTGATTGGAAAACCATTTCTTTAGTGGACAAATAGTTTCAATCCACTGCACTTGACACACAAAGCTTTGCTGCAATGCTCTTTGCGCAATGCTAACACCTGAGGAGACCATGTCCCAGTGTTTGTTTCTCAAGCCATCCCGGCAGTGCCTTTGGGCAAGGCACTAACAGGTTTTGGCTCCTTTTCTCAAGCCTATGCTGGCTTTCAGCAGCTCAAATGATGTTGATGTAGTTTTGGATTGTAAGTGAGGTCTGGATCCGACCTCCAAGAAAGAATTCTTGAGACCCCTTTGGTACAAAAGGGTGGTTTTATTAAAGCCCAGGGACATGACCCGTGGGCAGAAAGAGCTGCTGTTCCCCGGGGACTGTGAGGGGCAACTGATTTTATACTCTGGGACTGGGGGAAGTAAAGATAAGGGAAGTTCCAAAAGGATTTTCATATGCTTAGAGAAGACTCACCAAATACCAGAGGCCTTGCCATTGACAAATTAAGGTTGTTTTTCCCTCTAGCAAGGCATTGACATTCAGACTGGAGCTTCCTGGAAGCATGTTATACTCTGCCTGCCTCAAGTATTTGTCAACGGGCTGCAGGTTATAAGGACATTTACTTTTTGTTTTTTATTCCAAAGTTTTTTATTTCAAATTCATTGAAAGAAATAAAATTATATTTTTAAAAAGTAGAGTAATCTCAGGATGCCTGGGTGGCTCAGTCGGTTAAGTGTCTGCCTTCAGCTCAGGTCATGATCCCAGGGTCCTGGGATCGAGTCCCGCATCAGGCTCCCTGCTCCGTGGGGAGCCTGCTCTCCCTCTGCCTCTGTCTCTCTCTCTGTCTCTCATGAATAAAGAAATAAAATCTTAAAAAAAAAAAAAAAAGTAGAGTAATCTCACAAACTGAGGAAAGCCAGGAACAAAAAGAACAAGGTGAGGACTTTTTCCTGAGAGGCAGCTCTAACAGCCATAGAATGGACTTTCTCCTCCCTAGCTTTTGTCAAACAAAAAATTGCTTCCTATTTCTCTAAGACATCAAAAAGCACTTTGAGTGCTAACTGGGTTGTTTAGGTAAAAAGTTTCAAGCCCTCTAATGGGGACTGAGAAACATCAAACGCTGATTTCTTTTAATACCAAATATTAAATTGCACATACTACTTTTTAATGTGAATATCAGAATTTCACACTCATGACCTAAATTTCAAACATCTGCTCATATTTTATTACTATCTTACTACCTCATAGTAAGCATGTCCAAAGTATCCAAGCTCACATTCCAGTCCCTGCAAGGGGCCAGACAGCAGAGGAGCTGCTCTGATCTCACCACCTGCTGCCAACACCAGCCAGAAAGCACCATCTCAGATGACTTGGATGCAGCTAGACATTTACACTAAAGCCTAATTCCTAAACCACTGGACCTGCCGGCAAAGGCAGATCAAATTCTAACGGTTCACATGTAACCTAGAGAACAGAAGTTACAAAAGTCATCTTAACAATCCCAAAGCTCTACAATTACCCATTCCCATACTTGGTTTCCTTCAATGTGATACCGATAAATCTATCAAACTGCAAACGTTCATTCCCAAACACTTCAGTAAGAAGTCAAGACAATGGTTAACATTTTTGTTCTATGCATACATGACGGCTTGTGCTAAAGTTCTGATTTGCATAGGTAACAGGAAAGCTTGAATCAATTTTCCCAAAAGTTTCAATCTTATGTTCAGATTTGAAATATCGAGTGCACAACCCTGATGATTTCCCTAAAACTTCTTCTCCAAGATAGTTAAGTCAATTCATATAATTGGTAACCATAATTTCCACAGGGACATCAACTTCTGAAAGACATTTTTTTTCAGTAAACAAGAGATTATAATGTCTGTAACACCTTTATAAGCATTTAAAGATTCAAGTGACCTAACTGAACCTCTAAATAGATTAATTATATAATATCCATCAGTTATTAAAGATTCAGTGGGATGCTGTGGGTTACTCCTAGTCAAAACATCCATCAACCTAGAAATAGACTGATACTCCAGCCAAAGTAAACTGGTGTTGGACCCTAACAGAAACCTTGATCCTGTCTCCTGGCTGTCCAGGGAGCTAGCCCTCCTGGGACAGTGGCTCTCATGGAACGACACTGGGCTCCAGTGACGTGCAGAAGAGGTTCATGGCCTTAATAATGGCTTTGCTGAATTGCAGGTCACAATGGTATTTTCCCCTGCCCAGGAGAGCACAGACAGCATTCTTGCACCAGCCCAAGGGGGCAACTTGAGTCACATTCTAGTTACACTGTTCCAGGTCCTAGTAAGAAACAATATGGTCAAAAACTAAGTGATCATGTTCAAATAAGATACCTAGTAACACAAACTTTTTAATCAGATGTGACTCAGTCTCTTGTTGCCAGCCCAGACACACACACACACACACACACACACACACACACCACCCAAAGCAAACAAGAGCGAGGAATGAGTGTGAACAAAAAAAAAAAAAAAAAAAAAAAAGAAAGAAAGAAAAGAAAAGAAAAAACAAATCAACAAGGACAATCAAAACCATCAACACTGATATAAACCATACCCTAGTGATCCCCGACTTTAGTGATTGCCATTTTTTTAGTCTCAACAAAAATGTCAATATCCTGAGTTTTATCAGTATTTTCTTTCTAAAATAATTTATGGGACACAAAAGCATACAAATGAACGAACAGAAGCAGTGGTATAAAACTCTGGAAGAGCCCACTAACTAGAAAAAGAAATGTCACAAAAACAATATAAAAAGATGTATTTAAGTGAAATAAGTTAAAGGGTAAACCTTACACTTTCATGTTTTCTTAGACTATTATTTTGGGAGACAGCAGAGAGTTGATGACATTTTTCTAATAATCATTTGGTTAAGATCAAATGCCGGGGCACCTGGGTGGCTCAGATGGTTGAGCTTCTGCCTTCGGCTCAGGTCATGATCCTAGAGTCCTGGGATTGAGTCCCGCATCGGGCTCCCTGCTGGGTGGGGAGCCTGCTTCTCCCTCTGCCTCTCTCTCTCTCTCTTTCTGTGACTCTCATGAATAAATAAATAAAATATTAAAAAAAAAAAAAGATCAAATACCAAACGGTCCTTCACAAGAAATTTTTGCCTTTAAAAATCATGGCCCCATTGCAGATATTTGGACGTAGGAGAAACTACCTAAATCGCAATTGGTAAATTATTAAGGCATTTGTCTACTAACTTGGGTATCAAAATGATATTTTAAAAATATTTCCTAGCTTGACCAGCATCTACAGAAACAAAAATTGTGGTACACAAGTTTCTCTAAATTCTTGGGGTTTTTAATTGTTAGACAACAAAATAATGCCAAAACGATAACCAAAAGGTATTCCAAAAGCATAATTCTAATATGCTTTACTTTTATTTTTAAGAAACCTATTTGCCTCCTAATTATTTGTATTTTTTTAAAGATTTTATTTATTTATTTATTTGAGAGAGAGAATGAGAGAGAGAGAGAGCACACACATGAGAGCGGAGAGGGTCAGAGGGAGAAGCAGACTCCCTGCCCAGCAGGGAGCCCAATGCAGGACTCGATCCAGGGACTCCAGGATCATGACCTGAACCAAAGGCAGTCGCTTAACCAACTGAGCCACCCAGGTGTCCCAATTATTTGTATTTTTAAGTCAACTGGCTGTAAACTGCCTTTACAATGCAATGGAATTTACTTAACCTGGCACTCAAAAGTTATACTTGTTGGGGTACTAATTAGTACTAATTAGCCTAAACAAGGCTTATGTTATACATAAAATCACTCCAAATTACAAAGTGATTGACTTCTATAGCCCTAAGGATTTTTAATACATAATTTAGAAAGAAAATCACAAATAGATTAACATAGATGGCATTAAACATTTCTTAGTCGAATTAATCATCTCCAATAAAACCAAGACCCTGCAAGACCTGCCAGTTCCCCATTCTTTCTATCAACCTCCAAAAGAAGCATTTCTTGGGAAGTGAGGATTTATTAAGAACATCATGGTCCAGGGCTTTTTTTTTTTTTTTAACCATATACCTTAAAAATTTGTTTTATCTCCATAAAAGTAAGAAAGAAAGGAAGGAAGGAAGGAAGGGAGGGAGGGAGGGAGGGAGGGAGGGAGGGAGGAAGGGAGGAAGGGAGGAAGGAAGGAAGGAAGAGAGAGAGAGAGAGAGAGAGAGAGAGAGAGAAAGAAAGAAAGAAAGAAAGAAAGAAAGAAAGAAAGAAAGAAAGAAGGAAAGAAAAGAAAGAAAAAGAAAGAAAGAAAGAAAAAGAAAGAAGGAAAGAAAAGAAAAAAATTCATATTATTTAAAAGTAGATATTGAAATTACATGGCTAACATTTTTCACTAATCAATTCTTCAGAGCTGATCCTAGAAAACAAAGAATCCTTTGGATCCTTCCATGGATTTTGAATAATGGAACTAGACAATGTTCAGCCATTGATACCAGTGGTGTAGGTAGTCACAACTTTGACGTTCAAGCCACAAGTTGTGAAGTTTAGAAGGGATGAGATCTACGTCCTGTATTATCAGAAGTTGTTGTTCTATTTTCAGTGCTAGTGGGTTGCAAGTTATCTGCAAGGTAGTGTACATGCTCAAGAAACAAATCTTTCAGTACACTTAATTCCTTAGCCAGCAATTTAATTTTTGCTTTCAAACGTTCATTCTCTTCCTTGAATTGAATCACTCTCTGCAGTGTATCCTTTGCTTTCTGCTTGGTTTTCCACTGGCTCTTTTTCACAGCCATGTTGTTCCTCTCTCTGTGTTGAGATACTCGTCGCTGTTGGGATCCATGGGCGAACTCTTTTTGCTTTGCTTGCTTGGAGGCACAGGCTTTGCGCGCCTTTCCTACCCACCCCCCGCCCCCCACCTGGCCAGCAGGCACCAGTTGAGGAACCTGCTGTGAGCCGCTGGCATGAGCCTCAGTATGAGTAACACTTATTGCCAGAGTACTGCTCTGCTGGGCTGTCTTGCTCATTTGGGCACTCGTTCTTGCTGACAGAACAGGCAGAAATGAGGGCAAGGTGATCAATGGTTTCCACACTAAGACACCAAGAAATCCTCACAGGTATCTGTGCCTCCAGCCCGCCCACCCCTAGGCGGCCTCCACTCCCAGCAAGTGGCCACATGGACCCAGGCCTCACAGCCCCTGAGTAAGAGAGGAGAAGCAGTGGTTACTAAACAGGAAACCTGGGCCTCTTCCTGTGGTCTTGGTCCTGGGCTTTCCCGCCTCCTGGGGAGGACGTTTACTTTTATCTACATTTCCTTCTGCCTTTGTTTCCCACATCACTGTGACTGTAAGCCTGATGACTTTTTTGCCTCACAAAGAAACAATAATGGAAACATAGAAGGTTGTTAATTAATTAGGCATTCACTAACCTGGTGGCTATGGGCAAGAACATTACAGAGGGTGTGTGGTACTGCTCATTGCTAATTACTTGATGAAAAAGAAGATTTGAATTCAAACAAAGCACATTGGAAATTTATCCTCAGGGAAACTCAATGGTTGAATAGCAATTTCCCTGATGGAAAATGAGGCAAGTAATGCTTACTGACACTCACATTTTCATCCACAGTGTAAATAAGATTTTGTGGTCCTTTAAGGACCACACTTTTCTTTAAAAATTAAGGGTATTACAGATACTGCCTTTGCAGTATCCCATAGGTTTTGGACTGATGTGTTTTCATTCTCATTGGCTTCCATGAATTGTTTCAGTTCTTTGATTTCCTGGTTGACCCACACATTCTTGAGCAGAGTGGTCTTATCTTCCAAGTGTTTGAATTTCTGCCAAATTTTTCCTTGTGATTGAGTTGCAGTTTTAGAGCATTGTGGTCTGAGAATATGCAGGAATAATCTAAGTCTTTTTGTATTGGTTGAGACCTGATTTGTGACCCAGTATGTGGTCTATTCTGGAGAGAGTTCCATGTGCACTTGAGAAGAATGAGTTTTCTGTTGATTTAGGGTGGAATGTTCTGTAAACATCTATGAGGTCCCTCTGGTCCAATGTATCATTCAAAGCTGTTCTTTCCTTGTTGATTTTCTGCTTAGATGATCTGTCCATTGCTGAGAGTGGGTTACTGAAGTCTCCTACAGTTAACGTATTGTTATCAATATGACTATTTTGGTTAACAGTTGGGTTATGTAGATAGCTGCTCCCATGTTGGGGGCATAGATATTTAGAATTGTTAGATCTTCTTGTTGGATAGACCCTTTAAGAATGATAGAGTGTCCTTCTGTATCTCTTATTACAGACTTTAGTTTAAAATCTAATTTGTATGATATGAGAATTGCTACCCCAGCTTTCTTTTGAGGTCCCTTGGCAAGGAAGATGGATCTCCATCCCTTCACTTTCAGTATGGATGTATGTTTAGGTTCAAAATGAGTCTCTTGTAGACAGCATATGGATGGGTCCTGTCTTTTTATCCAATCTGCAACCCTGTGCTGTTTAATGATAGTGTTTAGGCCATTCACGTTGAGAGTGATTATTGAAAGATATGAATTAATTGTCACCATGTTGCCTGTGAAGACGTTGTTTTTATAGATTGTCCCTGTAAATTTCTGTTGTATATCACTCTTGCAGTCTTTCTCCTTTTATAGAACCCCTCTTAATATTTCCTGCAGGGCTGGCTTAGTGGTCACATATTCTTTCAGTTTCTTCCAGTCGTGGAAGCGCTGCATCTCTCCATCCATTCACTTGCCAGATAAAGTAATCTTGGCTCCATGTTCTTCTCATTTAGTACCCTGAATATGTCTTGTCAGGCCTTTCTGGCTTGCCAGGTCTCTGTGGGTAAGTCTGACGTTATTCTGATGTTCCTCTCTCTGTACATCAGGAATCTCTTCCCCCTAACTGCCCTTAAGATGGTTTCCCTGTTTCTAAGATTTGCAAGTTTTACTATTACATGCCGGGATGTGGGCCTCTTTTCCTTGTTCTTGGGAGGGGTCCTCTCTGCCTCTATAATGCGAATGTTTGTTTCATTCCCCAGATTAGGCAAGTTCTCAGTTACTATTTGCTCAAATACATCTTCTAGTGTTCTCTCTCTCTCCACTCCCTCCAGGATTCCAAATATTCTGACATTGGAATGCTTCATGGTGTCACTTATTTCTCTTATTCTATTTTCATGGATTCTGAGTTGTTTTCCCCTGGCCTCCTCTTTTCCCTTTTTAGCTATTATATTGTCTTCCTGGTCGCTTATTCGCTCTTCTGCCTCACTTACCCTAGCTGTTAGATTATCTAGATTGGACTGGATCTCATGGATAAAATTTTTCAGTTCTGCCAATTCAGCTTTTATTTCTGCCCTTAGAGACTCTATGTTGCCATTAATGGATTTCTTCATTCTAGCCATTGTCTTCACAATTTCTAGCCTGAATTCCATCTCTGACATCTTGGTTATATCTGCATCCATTTGTAAATCTGCAGCATGTCATAATCTCTTTTTTTTTTTTTACATTTTTTTCTATTATTTCATATTTGTTTTTTTTCAAAGTTTTTTTATTGTTATGTTAATCCCCATACATTACATCATTAGTTTTTGACACAGTGTTCCATGATTCATTGTTTGTGCATAACACCCAGTGCTCCATGCAGAACGTGCCCTCCTCAATACCAATCACCAGGCTAACCCATCCTCCCACACCCCTCCCTTCTAGAACCCTCAGTTTGTTTTTCAGAGTCCATTATCCCTTATAGTTCATCTACCCCTCCAATTTTCCCCCCTTCATCCTTCCCCTCCTGCTATCTTCTTCTTCTTCTTCTTCTTTTCTTGACATATATTGCATTATTTGTTTCAGAGGTACAGATCTGAGATTCAACAGTCTTGCACAATTCACAGCGCTTACCAGAGCACATACCCTCCCCAGTGTCTATCACCCAGTCACCCCATCCCTCCCACCCCAACTCCCACTCCAGCAACTCTCAGTTTGTTTCCTGAGATTAAGAATTCCTCATATCAGTGAGGTCATATGATACATGTCTTTCTCTGTTTGACTTATTTCGCTCAGCATAATACCCTCCAGTTCCATCCACATCATTGCAAATGGCAAGATCTCATTCCTTTTGATGGTTGCATAATATTCCATTGTATATATATACCAAATCTTCTTTATCCATTCATCTGTCGATAGACATCTTGGCTCTTTCCACAGTTTGGCTATTGTGGACATTGCTGCTATAAACATCAGGATGCACGTACCCTTTCGGATCCCTACTTTTGTATCTTTGGGATAAATACCCAGTAGTGCAATTGCTGGATCATATGGTAGGTCTATTTTCAACTTTTTGCATGAGTCATAATATCTGAGTCTTTTCTATTTTGGGTGCTCCTCCTCCTAGTCATTCTGTTGGTGGGTGTTTGAGGGAATGTATAGTGTCCAAATTATTGACCAGAATCCAAGCAAGATGCATCTGTTTTCTAGGGGCCTTAGGGTTGCTGGCTTCTTGTTTTCCCAGCCTGTCTTCTGGGAGAGGGCTCTGCCACGCTCTTGCTTAGGCAACCCTATTTGGGCAGAGTTGCCCTGCCCTCAGTGGCGGGTTATGGGCTCAGTGGGAATCAGTTTTGGGGGCTTTTGTTCCCTGGTGGCTTTCCCTGGCGGCTTTCCACGTCTCTTCTGTGAGTCAGAAAAGAAGAGACCATTTCCAATCCTCTGCCTCAGAGCAGAGAGATCGCATTCTCTTCTTCAGTGAGCTCTCCAGGCCACACTGTCTCCATTTCTGTCCATGCTGCTATAAACTGCAGTTTCCTGGGTTTGTGCCCCTCCACAGCACTCCCAGTCCTGCCTCCTGGTCAGAGCATGTCTCTGCCCTTTGTGCTTCTAAAACCACCAATCGATCCCAGTTTGCTTATGTGACCCCGCCACTTGGGTGTCCGCCCTAGGGGCTGCCCCAAAGTCCTTTCCCTGCCATTACTGGTCTGGGAGTCTGTGCCCTGTCCCCAGCAAGCGAGGCTGTCGCTCACTGGCAATGTAGGATCCCCATGGCCAGGCACCCTCCTCCTGCCATTTTTCCTCCGATATCTGCCCGTAGAATCATGGCTCCCCACTTTGTACCTTGAAACCAACCACACTGCAATATTCTGTTTGTGGAGATCCAGATCCCTTCTTACATCTCAGGCTGATTTTGTGGGTGCTCAGAGTCGTCTGGTAGATATCCAGCTCAATTCCGGGAACCAGTTGAAATAAGGTCCCCTACTCCTCCACCATCTTTTCTCTTCCTTGAACCACCATATTTTTTTTTAATATTTATTTTTCATTATTATGTTATGTTAATAACCATACATTAAATCATTAGTATTTGATGTAGTGTTCCATGATTTATTGTTTCCCTATAACACCAAAAGCTCCATGCAGAACATGCCATCTTTAATACCCATCACCAGGCTAACCCATATTCCCACCCCTCTCCCCTCTAGAAACCTCAGTTTGTGTTTCAGAGTCCATAGTACCTCATGGTTCATCTCCCCCTCCAATTTCCCCCCCCTCCATTCTTCCCCTCCTTCTATCTACTTCGTCTTCTTCTCCTTCTTCTTCTTCCTCCTCCTCCTCCTCTTATCCTTCTCCTTCTCCTCCTTCTCCTTCTCTTTCTTCTTCTCCTTCTTCTCCTTCTTCTTCTTCTTCTTCTTCTTCTTCTTCTTCTTCTTCT
>NW_023270815.1:304364-331317 GCF_011800145.1 Mirounga leonina
CTTCTTCTTCTTCTTCTTCTTCTTCTTCTTCTTCTTCTTCTTCTCCTCCTTCTTCTTTCTCCTTCTCCTTCTCCTTCTTCTTCTCCTCCTCCTCCTTCTTCTTCTTCTTCTTCTTTTTCCTCTTCCTCTTCTTCAACATATAATGGATTATTTGTTTCAGAGGCACAGATCTGTGATTCAGTAGTCTTTCACAATTCATAGCGCTCAGCATAGCACATACACTCCCCAATGTCTATCACCCAGCCACCCCATCCCTCCCACCCCCCACCACTGCAGCAACCCTCAGTTTGATTCCTGAGATGAAGAATTCCTCATATGAGTGTTATCACATAATATATGTCTTTCTCTGATTGACTATTTCACTCAGCATAACACCCTCCAGTTCCATCCATGTCATTGCAAATAACAAGATTTCATTCCTTTAGATGGCTGCATAATATTCTATTGTATATATATACCACATCTTCTTTATCCATTCATCTGTTGATGCACATCTTTCCACAGTTTGGCTATTGTGGACATTGCTGCCATAAACATCAGAGTGCACGTACCCATTCGTGTCCCTGGATTTGTATCTTTGGGGTAGATACCCAATAGTCCAATTGCTGGGTCGTATGGTAGCTCTATGTTCAACTTTTGGAAGAACCTGCATACTGTTTTCCAGAGTGGCTGCACCAGCTTGCTTTCCCAGCAACAGTGTAGGAGGGCTCCCCTTTTTCCGCATCCCCGCCAACATCTGTCATTTGCTGACTTGTTAATTTTAGGCATTCTTACTGTTGTTAGGTGATATCTCATTGAGGTTTTGATTTGGATTTCCCTGATGCCTAGAGATGTTGAGCCCTTTTTCATGTGTCTGTTGGCCATTTGGTTGTCATCTTTGGGAAAATGTCCGTTTATATCTTCTGCCCATTTCTTGATTGGATTCTTTGTTCTTTGGGTGTTGAGTTTGATAAGTTCTTTATAGATTTTAGATACTTGCCCTTTATCTGATGTGTCATTTGCAAATATCTTCTCCCATTCTGTCGGTTGTCTTTTGGTTTTGTTGACTGTTTCCTTTACTTTGCAAAAGCTTTTTATCTTGATGAAGTCCCAATAGTTCATTTTTGCCCTTGCTTCCCTTGCCTTTGGCGATGTTTCTAGGAAGAAGTTGCTGAGGCTGAGGTCGAAGAGGTTGCTGCCTGTGTTCTCCTTTAGGATTTTGATGGACTCCTGTCTCACATTGAGGTTTTTCAACCATTTGGAGTCTATTTTGTGTGTGGTGTAAGGAAATATTCCAGTTTCATTCTTCTGCATGTAGCTGTCCAATTTTCCCAGCACCATTTGTTGAAGAGACTGTCTCTTGCCGTTAGACATTCTTTCCTGCTTTGTCGAAAATTAGTGGAGCATAGAGTTGAGGATCCATTTCTGGGCTCTCTATTCTGTTCCATTAATCTATGTGTCTGTTTTTGTGCCAGTACCATACTGACTTGATGATGACAGCTTTGTAATAGAGCTGGAAGTCCGGAATTGTGATGTCGCCGGCTTTGCTTTGTTTTTCCAACACTCCTCTGGTTACTCAGGATCTTTTCTGGTTCCATACAAATTTTAGGATTATTTGTTCCATTTCTTTGAAAAAAGTGGATGGTATTGTGATAGGGACTGCATTGAATGTGTAGATTGCTCTAGGTAACACTGACATCTTCACAATATTTGTTCTTCCAGTCCATGAGCACGGATCATTTTTCCATTTCTTTCTGTCTTCCTCAGTTCTTTCATGAGTATTTTATACTTTTCGGAATACAGATTCTTTGCCTCTTTATTTAGATTTATTCCTAGGTATCTTATGGTTTTGGGTGCAATTGTAAATGGGATCGACTCCTTAATTTCTCTTTCTTTTGTCTTGTTATTGGTGTATAGGAATGCCACTGACTTCTGTGCATTGATTTTATATCCTGCCACTTTACTGAATTCCTGTATGAGGTCTAGCAATTTTGGGGTGGAGTCTTTTGTGTTTTCCACATAAAGTATCATATCATCTGCATACAGTGAGAGTTTGACTTCTTTTTTCTGATTTGAATGCCTTTGATTTCTTTTTGTTGTCTGATTGTTGTGGCTAGGACTTCTAATACTATGTTGAATAGCAGTGGTGATAGTGGACATCCCTGCCATGTTCCTGACCTTAGGGGGAAAGCTCTCAGTTTTTCCCCATTCAGACTGATATTCGCTGTGGGTTTTTCATAGATAGCTTTTATGATATTGAGGTATATACCCTCTATCCCTATACTCTGAATAGTTTTGATCAAGAAAGGATATAATTTGTCAAATGCTTTTTCTGCATCTATTGAGAGGATCATATGGTTCTTGTTCTTTCTTTTGTTAATGCATTGTATTGATTGATTTGATTTGTGGCTGTTGAACCAACCTTGCAGCCCAGGGATAAATCCCACTGGGTCGTGGTGAATAATCCTTTTAATGTACTGTTGGATCCTATTGGCTAGTATTTTGGTGAGAATTTTTGCTTCCATGTTCATCAAGGATATTAGTATGTAATTTTCCTTTTTGATGGGGTCTTTTTCTGGTTTGGGGATCACGGTAATGGTTGCCTCATAAAATGGGTTTGGAAGTTTTCTTCCATTTCTATTTTTTGGAACAGTTTCAGTAGAACAGGTATTAATTCTTCTTGAAATGTTTGGTAGAATTCCCTTGGGAAGTCATCTGGCCCGGAGCTTTTGTTTGTTGGGAGATTTTTGATGACTGCTTCAATTTCCTTAGTGGTTATAGGTCTGTTCAGGTTTTCTATTTCTTCCTGGTTCAGTATTGGTAGTTGATCCATCTCTAGGAATGTATCCATTTCTTCCAGATTATCTAATTATTATCTAAATAAATATAAATAAAGATTATCTATATTTGCTCATAATATGTTCTTATAATTGTTTGTAGTCTTTTGTGTTGGTTGTGATCTCTCCTCTTTCATTCATGATTTTGTTGATTTGGGTCATTTATCTTTTGATAAGTCTGGCCAGGGGTTTTTATCAATCTTGTTAATTCTTTCAAAGAACCAGCTTCTAGTTTCATTGATCTGTTCTACTGTTCTTTTCGTTTCTATTTCATTAATTACTGCTTGGATCTTTATTATTTCTCTTCTCCTGCTGGGTTTAGGCTTTATTTGCTGTTCTTTCTCCAGCTCCTTTAGGTGTAGGGTTACGTTGTGTATTTGAGACCTTTCTTGTTCCTTGAGAAAGGCTTGTATTGCTATGTACTTTCCTCTTAGGACTGCGTTTGCTGCATCCCAAAGATTTTGAACAGTTGTGTTTTCATTTTCATTGGTTTTCATGAATTTTTAAAATTCTTCTTTAATTTCCTAGTTGACCCATTCCTTCTTTAGTAGGATGCTCTTTAGTGTCTATGTATTTGAGTTCTTTCTGACTTTCCTCTTGTGATTGAATTCTACTTTCAAAGCACTGTGGTCTGAAAATATGCAGGGAATGATCCCAATCTTTTGGTACTGGTTGAGACCTGATTTGTGACCTAAGATGTGATCTATTCTGGAGAATGTTCCATGAGCACTAGAGAAGAATGTGTATTCCGTTGCTTTGGGATGGAATGTTCTGAATATATTTGTGAAGTCCATTTGGTCCAGTGTGTCATTTAAAGTCTTTATTTCCTTGTTGATCTTTTGCTTAGATGATCTGTCCATTTCAGTGAGGGGGGTGTTAAAGTCCCCCAGTATTATTGTATTGTTGTTGATGTGTTTCTTTGCTTTTGTTATTAATTGGCATATATAATTGGCTGCTCCCATGTTAGGGGCATAGATATTTACAGTTGTTAGATCTTATTGTTGGATAGACCCTTTAAGTAGGATACAGTGTCCTTTTTCAACTCTTATTATAGTCGTTGGTTTAAAATGTAACTTGTCTGATATAAGGATTGCCACCCAGCTTTCTTTTGGTGTCTGTTATCATGGTAAATGGTTTTCCACCCCCTCACTTTCAATCTGGGGGTGTCTTTGAGTCTAAAATGAGTCTCTTACAGACAGCATATAAATGGGTCTTTTTTTTTTTTTTTTTTTTAATCCTATCTGATAGCCTGTGTCTTTTGAATGGAGGCATTTAGCCCATTTACATTCCGGTAACTATTGAAAGATACGAAGTTGCATTGTATTGCCTGTAAGCTGACTGTTACTGTATATTGTCTGTATTCCTTTCTGGTCTATGCTGCTTTTAGACTCTCTCTTTGCTAGAGGACCCCTTTCAATATTTCTTGTAGACCTAGTTTTGTGTTTGCAAATTCCTTTAGTTTTTGTTTGTCCTGGAAGCTTTTTATCTCTCCTTCTATCTCTAGCTGGATACAGTATTTTTGGCGGCATATTTTTCTCATTTAGTGCTCTGAATATATCATGTCAGTCCTTTCTGGCCTGCCAGGTCACTGTGGATAGGTCTGTTGCCAATCTAATGTTTCTACCCTTATATGTTACAGATGTCCTCTCTCTGCTTTCAGGATTTTCTGGTTGTCTTTGAGACTCGTAAGTTTTACTATTAGATGTTGGGGTGTTGAGTTATTTTTACTTATTTTGAGAGGGGTTCTCTGTGCCTCCTGGATTTTGATGCCTGTTTCCTTCCCCAAATTAAGAAAGTTCTCTGCTACAATTTGCTCCAATATACCTTCTGCCCTTCTCTCTCTTTCTTTTTCTTCTGGGATCCCAGTTATTCTAATGTTGTTCGTCTTATGGTATCCCTTAGCTGTCGCATTCTGCCCTTGTGATCCAGTAGTTGTTTATCTCTCTTTTTCTCAACTTCTTTATTTTCCATCATTTGGTCTTCTATATCACTAGTTCACTCTTCTGCCTCATTTATCCTAGCAATTTGCACCCCCATTTTTGATTGCACCTCATTAATTGCCTTTTTGCTTTTGACTTGGTTAGATTTTAGTTCTTTTATTTCTCCAGGAAGGGTTTCTCTAATTACTTCAATGTTTTTTCAAGCCTAGCTAGTATCTTTAAAATCAACATTCTGAGCCCTCATTCCAGCATCTTACTAATGACCGTATTGATTAGGTCCCTGGCAGTTGATACTGCCTCTTGTTCTTTTTTTTTTTCCATCTTGTCATTTCGCCAAGAGAAAAATAGATGAATGAGACAACAAAATGCTAACAGTGTAACAATGTCCCCAGAAAATATACACCAACAAATCAGAAGAGACCTGAAACTGGGGGAAAAGAAAAGGAAAGAAGAAAAAAGAAAAAGATAAAGATAAAACAAACAAAAACAAAACAAAACCAAAAATACAGAATATGATCAAATATGATTAGACTGGTGCATAGATCAGTGCCAGACACTAGATTTTGGGCATATTTTGGTCTGTTAGAAGAAAGTGCCTCCCAAAATTTTAAAGAAAGAAAAACTTATATATGTACAAAAATAAGGGTTTTTATGATGAAGGCATGGAATATGACTGTAAAGATGAAAATTATAAAAGATTTTATAAAAGGAATTGATAAGATGTTGGTTAAAAAAAAAGAAAGAAGAGGATTTAGAAAAAAGAATAAAAAGGGAGAGAATGTGATCAGGCAGGAGACTAGAATAAATCTGTACACTAGAGATTTAGGGTATATTTTGATCTGTTTGAAGTAACTATATCAAAATCTTAAAGAGAGAACAACATATATATATATATATACACCAAAATTAAGTGTAACTACTATGAAGGGATAGAATATATCTCTAAAAATGAAAAACAAAAAAAGATTTTTTTAAAAAAGGGATTGATAAGATGTTGGTGGAAAAGGGAAAAAGAAAAATTTAAAAAAAAATTAACTTTGAAAAACTAAAGAATCATGGTTTAAAAAGCCATGAATTTTATGTGCATTATTCCCCTAGCTCTGGAGTTCTGCCATTCTCAATGATCGGTAAACTTGGTCTTGGCTGGCTGTTCTTGCTGATATTCTGGGGTAGGCGCCTGTTACCATGGTTCCCAAATTTCTTTGCTGGAGGCGGAATTGCCCCACCCTTGCTGGTCTGGGCTAGGTAATCTGCTCGGGTTTGCTCTCGGGAGATTTTTTTCCCTGCAAGCTTTTGGTACAGCTTTGGAGGAGGAGAGTGAAAATGGCGGCCTCTCAATCTCTGCCACAGAGAGGCTGAGAAATCAGGGCCCTACTCCTAAGTGCTCCCCCAGAGAAAAGCAGTCAGTTACTCCCATCTCCCTGGTCTCCAGCCACACTCTGTGCTCACCCGGCCTGTGACAGAGCGTTTCTATCTCTGGCACACGACCCCATGTGGAGTCTCCAAATCCCACATATCCCCGCAGTGGGATCCCATAGCACTCCTCCTGGGGAAGGAAGGGGAGTCTCCCCAGATCTGCCACTTGTTGTGTCCCTGCTGGAGGATCAGGGGCCCGACTGTGCCATGGATCACGGTTTATGGCAACCCTGAGCTCAGAGGTCATGCCTCAGCTCTGTCTCCACAGCTGGGTTCCCCACTCCAATACCTGGGAGCTCTGCCGCAGTCAGGCACCCCCGGACTTTCTGTGACCCCGAGGGTCCTGAAACCGCACTGTCCCACTGAGGGTTCCACCCCCCACTTATCCACTGGATCAACGTCCCTCAGTGGAGCCAACTTCTAAAAGTTCCGATTTTGTGCTTGCTGCTCTATCACTTGCCAGAAGTGGCCAATGGAGGCCCCTTCCTCTGCCGTCTATCCTCCCGAATATCGCCTCAGATTCACTTCTCTGCACGTCCTACCTTCCAGAAAGTGGTCACTTTTCTGTTCAGAGAATTGTTGCTATTCCTTTCTTCAATCTCTTGTTGAGTTCATAGGTGTTCAGAATGGTTTGATCCCTATCCAGCTGAATTCCTGGGACCAGATGAAATCCAGGTCTCCTACTCCTCTGCCATCTTGCTTCGTCCCATGACTTGACCCTTTTATGCCTCCTTGCCTATATTTTTAATGGATATTGGCCTGTAAGTTTCTTTCTTCTACCATGAGACTTTGGTCTAAAAAACATTGGGAAGCATTATCTCTTTAGTCTTTTGGCAGTGTTTAAGACTGGCAGGTGTATGTTCATGCCCCCCTCCCCTTTTAAATCAATGCAATTTCTTTACTAAAAATCTTCCACCCTTTTGTTTTGTTTGTGTACACTTTACAAAACTGTTCTGAAATTAGAGTATATACAAGCTAGGCTAGGCTCCTGGACGGAGAGTGAGTATATGTAGGTGGCATCCTTGAGGATTCAGAGATTCAGTGGACTATGAGTTCTTCCTCTGCATAACTCACTAAATTGTCTGGCCAGTTTCTACACTAGCTTGACTGGTCATATTTCAAAAAGGAAAACTCATTCAGTCCATTTTCTGGAGCACTGTGATAGCGTCTAATAACACCCCTACATATGGGATGCTTTCAATATATAATTTTATGGTATCTCTTCAAGTAATTGCTAAAAGATATGGGGTCAAAGTGTTCTATAATACCCATATCCATTTTATCTAGTTTTCAATGGACCTATAAATCTCCCCCAGGATTCATCATAGTAACTGTAATGAAAACTTGGACTCCAATAACAGAAATCAGAAGACAACACAAACAGCTGACTAGGATCAGCTAGATACCTACTGAAGAGTTTTCCCGATTGCTGTTCTTTTGAATCATTCAGACTTCCAACTAGTACAGGAATAATGGTAAATTCATCCTTATGGCTTTCCATGGCTTTATCTGTATAATAAAAAAGGCTTTCAATACTGTGTTTATCTTCATTTGTGTGTAGAGACATGCATTCAAGTGTTCCTGTCGTACATAGTTCTCTGTAAATCTTTTGATCAATATGAAGGTCATACAGAAGTGTTCTATGTATATCCACACTGGAAAGTGTACATAGAGAAGGGAATGAAAATTCTCCAGATTCTAGATTCACTTGCTTGTAGGCATGAGCAGCACAAGACCATGTACATATCCCCCCCCCCCAAATCCTTTGTTTCCTCCTCCTCCTCATCTTCTTCTTTCTCTTCCCATTCCCCTAGCCCTTCTCCTTTCCTTTCCTCTCCTTCTCCTTCTACTCCTCCTCCCTCTTTGTTTTTAGTTCCAGGGGTAGAATTTAGTGATTCATCAGTTGCATATAACACCCAGTGCTCATTCAATCAAGGGCCATCCTTAATGCCCATTACCCAATTACCCCTTTCCCTACAAACCTCCCTTCCAGCAACCCTCAGTTTCTTCTCTATAGAGTTTCTTATGGTTTGTTGCTCTCTCTATTGTTATTTCATTTTTCCTTCCCATCCACAATGTTCATCTGTTTTGTTTCTTAAATTCCACATATGAGTGAAATCATATGCTATTTGTATTTCTCTGACTGACTTATTTACTTGACATAATAACCTCTAGTTCCATCCACGTTGTTGCAAATGACAAGATTTTATTCTTTTTAAAGGCTGAGTAATACATTCAATGGAATATTACTTATTCCTCAGTATTCCTCAATGGAATATTACTCGTCCAAGAATGGATATATATCCATTCTTTATCCATTGACGGACATTTGGGCTCTTTCCCTGTTTTGGCTATTGTGCATAGTGCTTCTATAAACACTGGGATTCCTATGCCCCTTTGAATCATTATTTTTGTACCTTTTGGATAAAAACTGAGTACTGTAATGCCTGGGTCAAAGGATAGTTGTATTTTTAACTTTTTGAAGAAAATCCATAGTTTCCCAGAATGGCTTCACCAGTTTGCATTCCCACCAACAGTGTAGGAGGGTTCCCCTTTCTCCACATCCTCACCAGCATCTGTTATTTTCTGAGTTGTTCATTTTAGCCATTCTGACTGCTGTGGGGTGGTATCTCATTGTGGTTTTGATTTGTATTTCTCTGATTATGAGTAATGTGAAATTTTTTTCATGGTCTGTTAGCCATTTGTAAGTCTTTGTAGAAATTCTATTTCTGTCTTCTGCCCATTTCTTGTGTTGAGTTTGATAAGTTCTTTATAGATTTTGGATACTAACCCTTTATCCGATATGTCATTTGCAAATATCTTCCATTCCGTAGGTTGCCTTTTAGTTCTGTTGATTATTTTGTTACCTGTGCAGAAGCCTCTTATCTTAATGAGGTTCCAATAGCTCATTTTTTCTTTTCTTTCCCTGGCAAGGTGTCTAGTAAGAAGTTGCTGTGGGTGATGTAAGAGAGTTTGTTGCATGTGTTCTCTCTAGGGTTGTGATGGGATTTCTGTTTCACATTTTGGTCTTTCATTCATTTTGAATTTATTTTTTGTGTTTGGTGTAAGAAAGTGCTCCAATTTCATTCTTCCAAATGTTGCTATCCACTTTTCCCAATACCATTTTCTGAAGAGACTGTCTTTTTTCTATTGGATATTCTTTCCTGCTCTGTTCAAGATTATTTGACTATAGAGCTGAGGGTCCATTTCTGGGGTCTCTATTCTGT
Source organism: Mirounga leonina (assembly GCF_011800145.1). Lineage (NCBI taxonomy): Eukaryota > Metazoa > Chordata > Mammalia > Carnivora > Phocidae > Mirounga > Mirounga leonina. Next base: position 313,764 of record NW_023270815.1, read on the forward strand.
TCCATTGATCTACGTGTCTGTTTTTGTGCCCTACCTTACTGTATGGATGATTATAATTTTGTAATATAGCTTGAAGTGTGGGATTGTAATGCCTTCCACTTTGCTTTGCTTTTTCAACATTACTTTGGCTATTCAGGGTTTGTTTGTTTGTTTGTTTTCTCATTCCATATAAATTTTAGGGTTGTTTGCTCTACCTCTGTGGAAAAATGCTGGTGTTATGGTGATGAGGATTATACCGAATGTATAGATTGCTTTGGGAGCTGTAGTCATTTTTAACAATGTTGGTTTTTCCAAACTATGAGCATGGGATGTCTTTCCATTTCTTTGTGTCTTCCTCATTTTCCTTCATAAGTGTAGTGCAGTTTTTTTTTTTTTAAGGATTTTATTCATTTATTTTGAGAAAACAAGAGTAGGGGAAAGGGGAGAGAGAGAAGGAGAGAGGGAATCACAAGCAAACTCCATGCTGAGCATGGAGGCTGATGCAAGGCTTGATCTCACAACCCTGAGATCATGACGAGTTGAAATCAATAGTGGGATGCTCAACTGACTAAGCCACCCAGATGCCCGGTAAGTGTTCTATAGTTTTCAGAGTACAGATCTTATACACTTTCGGTTAGTTTTATTCCTAGGTATCTTATGGGTTGGGTCCAATTGAAATGGGATTGGTTCCTTGATTTCTCTTTCATTATTGTTTTTTGGAAATTCACAGGCTTCTCTGCATTGATTTTATATCCTGTGACATTGCTGAATTCCTCTATAAGTTCTAGCAATATTTTGGTGGAGTCTTTCAGGTTTTCTACATAAACTATCATGTCATCTGCAAAGTGTGAAAGTTTGTCTTCTTCCTTGCTGATTCAGATGCCTTTTATCTCTTTTCTTGTCTGATTGCTAGGCTAGGACTTCCAATACAATGTTGAATGGCAGTGGTGAGAGTGGACATCCCTGTCTTACTTCTGAATTAGGGGGCAAATTATCAGTTCTTCCCCATTGAGTATGACATTAGTTGTGGGTCTTTCATATATGGTCTTCATGATGTTGGTGTATGTTAGTTCAGATTTTATTTATTTATTTCAGAGAGAGAGAGAAAGAGCATGAGAGCAAGCATGAGCAGGGGGAGAGACAGGGGGAGAAACAGTCTCCCTGCTGAGCAAGGAGCTCAATATGGGACTTGATCCCAGGACCCTGGGATTTGACCGGAGCCAAAGGCAGACACTTAACCTACTGAGCCACCCACGTATCCCAATGTATGATTCTTCAATCCCTACTTCTGTGAGGGTTTTTATCAAGAAAAGAGGTATTTTGTCAAAGGCTTTTCCTGTTTCCATTTAGGGATTATATGGTTCTTATCCTTTCTTTTATTAATGTGGTGTATCACAGTGATTGTTTTGTGGATATTGAACCACCCCTGCAGCCCAGGAATAAATCCTGCTTGGTCATGTTGAATAATCATTTTAACATAGTGTTGTATTCGATTAGCTAGTATCTTGATGAGAATTTTTGCATTCATGTTTATCAGGAATATTGGTCTGTAATTCTTTCAGCAGGTCTTTGTCTTGTTTTAGAGTCAAGGTAATGCTGGCCTGATAGTAGGAGTTTGGAAGTTTTCCTTCCATTTCTATTATTTGGAACAGCTTCAGATGAATAGGGTGAACTCTTCTTTAAATGTTCAGTAAAATTCCCTGGGAAGACATTCGACCCTGGATTCTTGTTGGTTGGGAGATTTGAGACTACTGATTCAATATTTTTGCTGGTTATGGGCCTGTTCAGATTTTCTATTTCTTCCTGCTTTTAGGTTAATATGTTTCTAGGAATTTGTCCATTTCTTCCAGATTTTCTAATTTGTTGGCATTTAATTGCTCATAATATTCTCTTATAATTGTAATTCTGCAGTGTTGATTGTGATCTCTCCCCTTTCTTTCATGATTTTATTTATTTGGATCCTTTCTCTTTTCTTCCAATAAGTCTGGCTAGAGATTTATCAACTTTTTTCTTTGAAAAAGCCAGCTCCTATTGTGGTTGATATGTTTTACTCATTGTTTCTTTGTTTTATATTGATATGGTTTACTCGTTGTTTCTTTGTTTTATATCTTTTATTTATAATCTAATCTTTATTTCCCTTCCCCTGTTGGATATAGGCTTTATTTGCTGTTCTTTTTCCAGCTCCTTTACATGTAAGGTTAGGTTTTGCATTTGAGAGTTTTTTTGTTTCTAGAGAAAGGACCACTGCTATACACTTCCCTCTTAGGGTGGCCTTTGTTGCATTCCAAAGATTTTGGACTGTCTTATTATCATTCCATGTTCCATGTATTCTTTTAATTCTTCTCTAATGTCCTGGTTTACCTATTCATTCTTTAGTGGATGTTCTTTAACCTCCATGTATTGCAGTCCTTCCAACTTTTTTCTTGTGGTTGACTTCAGGTTTCATAGCATTGTGGTCTGAAAATATGCATGGTATGATCCCAATCGTTTTGTACCATTTGAGCCCTGATTTGTGACTCAGTATGTGATATATTCCAGAGAGTGTTCCTTGTGCACTTGAAAATAATGTGTATTCTGTGGCTTTAGGCCAGACTGCTCTGTATAAATCTGTTAAATTCACTTGGTCCAGTGTGCCATTCAAAGCTCTTGTTTCCTTGTTAAGCCCCTGCTTAGATGATCTGTCCAATGCTTGACCAGACTGTTAAAGTTCCCTACTATTATTGTGTTATTATCTGTGAGTTTCTTTAAGTTAGTTTTTCATTGATTTATATATTTGGCTGCTCTTAAGTTAGGGGCATAAATATTTACAATTGTTAGATATCGTTGTTAGATAGACCCCTTTATTATGATAGAGGAATTTATCTCTTATTACATCTTTGGTTTAAAGTCTAATTTGTCTGATATAAGTATGGCCACTCCAACTTTTTTTTATGTCCATAAGCACAGTGAATGGTTTTCCACCCCCTCACTTTCAATCTGGAAATGTCTTTGGTTGAAACTAAGTCTCCTGTAAGGAGAATATTGATGAGTCTTGTCTTTGACCCATTCTGATTCCCTATCTCTTTTGATTGGAGCATTTAGTCCATTTACATTCAGAGTAATTATGGTAATTATGCACCAGCTATGCAGTAGATATGAATATGGTGCCATTGAATTATCTGTAAAATTAGTGTCCTGTAGATTGCCCATTCTCCTTCCTAGTCTTTGCTACTTTTCTCTTTCTTTCCCACTCAAAACGTCCCCTTAAATAGTTCTTACAGAACTATTTTAATGTTCACAAACTCCTTTAGCTTTTGCTTATCTGCTAAATTCTTTATGTCCGTCTTTTTAAATTTTATTTTATTATGTTATGCTAGTCACCATATAATATATCGTTATTTTTGATGTGGTGATCCACGATCCATTGTTTTTGTATAATACCCAGTGCTCCATGAAGTACATGCACTCCTTAATACCCATCACTGGGCTAACCCATCCCCCTTCCCGCCTCCTCTCTAAAACCCTGTTTGTTTCTCAGAGTCCATAGTCTCTCATGGTTCATCTCTCCTTCCAAATCCCGCCCCCCCTCATTTTTCCCTTCCTTCTCCTAATGTCCTCCATGCTGTTTCTTATGTTCCAAAAATAAGTGAAACCATATGATAATTGATTTTCTCTGATTGACTTATTTCACTTAGCATAATCTCCTCCAGTCCCCTTGATGCTGAGGTAAAAGTTGTGTATTCATCCTTTCTGAAGGCTCAGTCATATTCCATTGTATATTTGGACCACAACTCCTTGATCCATTCATCTGTGAAGGGCATCTCAGATCTTTCCACAGTTTGGCTATTGCGGACATTGCTGCTATGAACATAGGGGTGCATATGGCCCTTCTTTTCACTACATCTGTGTCTTTGGGGTAAATACCCAGGAGTGCAATTGCTGGGTCATAGGGTAGCTCTATTTTTAAATTTTTGAGGAACCTTCACGCTGTTTTCCAAAGTGGCTGTCCCAACTTTTATTCCCACCTACAGTGTAAGAGGGTTCACCTTTCTCCACAACCTTTCCAACATTTGTTTTTTCTTGACATGTCCATTTTTGCCATTCTAACTGATGTAAGGTGGTATCTCAATGTGGTTTTGATTTGAATTTCCCTGATGGCTAATAATGATGAGCATTTTTTCACGTGTCTGTTAGCCATTTGTATATCTTCTTCAGAGAAGTATCTTTTCATATCTTCTGCCCACTCCTTGAGTTGATTATTTGTTTTTTGGGTGTTGAGTTTGAGAAGTTATTTACAGATCTTGGATACCAGGCTTTTAGCTATAGTGTCCTCTGCAAATATCTTCGCCCATTCAGTGGGTTGCCTCTTTGTTTTGTTGACTGTTTCCTTTGCTGTGCAGAAGATTTTTATCTTGATGAAGACCCAAAAGTTCATTTTTGGTTTTGTTTCACTAGTTTTTGGAGATGTATCCTGAAAGAAGTTGCTGTGGCCAATGTCAAAGAGGTTATTGCCTGTGTTCTCCTCTAAGATTTTGATGGATTCCTGTCTCACATTGAGGTCTTTCATCCACTTTGAGTATATCTTTGTGAGTGGTGTTAGAGAATGGTCGAGATCCATTCTTCTGCATGTGGCTGTCCAATTTTCCCAGCACCATTTATTGAAGAGACTGTCTTTTTTCCATTGCATATTTTTTCCTGCTTTGTCAAAGATTATTTGACCATAGAGTTGAGGGTACATATCTAGGTTCTCTTTTCTGTTCTATTGGTCTGTATGTCTGTTTTTGTGCCAGTACCATGCTGTCTTGGTGATCACAGCTTTGTAATAGAGCTTGAAATCGGGCAACATGATGCCCCCAGCTTTGGTTTTCTTTTTCAATATTTCCTTGGTGATTCAGGGTCTTTTCTGATTCCATACAAGTTTTAGGATTGTTTGTTCCAGCAGTTTGAAAAATGTCACTGGAATTTTGATCAGGATGGCATTGAAGTTATATATTGCTCTGCGTAGCATAGACATTTTAACAATGTTTATTCTTCCGATCCATGAGCATGGAATATTTTTCCATCTTTTTGAGTCTTCTTCAATTTCTTTCATGAGTGTTCTGTAGTTCCAAGAGTATAGATCCTTTACCTCATTGGTTAGGTTTATTCCGAGGTCTCTTATGGTTTTTGGTGCTATTGTAAATGGAATCATTTCTTTAATTTCTCTTTCTACAGTTGTATTGTTAGTGTATAAGAAAGCAACCGATTTCTGTGCATTGGTTTTGTATCCTGGCCCATTACTGAATTGCTGTATGAGTTCTAGTAATTTGCGGTGAAGTCTTTTGGGTTTTCCACATAAAGTATCATGTCGTCTGTGAAAAGAGAGGGTTTGACTTCTTTGCCAATTTGAATACCTTTTATTTCTTTTTGTTTTCTGATTGCTGTTGCCAGGACTTCTAGTACTATGTTGAACAATAGTGGCAAGAGTGGGCATCCTTGACGTGTTCCTGATCTTAAGGGAAAGGCTCTCAGCTTTTCCCCATTGAGGATGATATTCGCTGTTGGCTTTTCATAGATGGATTTTATGAACTTTTGGAATGTTCCCTCTATCCCTATACTCTGAAGAGTTTTGATCAGGAAAGGATGTTGTATTTTGTCAAATGCTTTTTATGCATCAACTGAGAGGACCATATGGTTCTTCTCCCTCCTCTTATTAATGTGTTCTATCACATTCATTTATTTGTGAATGTTGAACCACCCTTGCATCCTGGGGATAAACCTCAATTGGTGGTGGTGGATGATCCTTTTAATGTATTGTTGGATCCTATTACTAGGATTTTGTTGAGGATTTTGGAATCCATATTCATCAGGGATATTGGTCTGAAATTCTCCTTTTTGTTGGGGTCTTTGCCTGGTTTGGGGATTAAGGTAATGCTGGCCTCATAAAATGAGTTTGGAAGTTTTCCTTCTGTTTCTATTTTTTGAAACAACTTCAGGAGAATAGGTATTATTTCTTCTTTGAATGTTTAATAGAATTCCCCCAGGAATCCATCATTTGTTGCTTTTTCTCTTGTTCTTTAAGGTATAGAGTGGGTTGGTGAATTCGGGATTTTTCTTTTTCTTTTTCCTTTTTTTTTTTAAGATTTTATTTATTTATTTGAGAGAGAGAATGAGAGAGAGAGAGCACATGAGATAGGGAGGGTCAGAGGGAGAAGCAGACCCCCTGCTGAGCAGGGAGCCCGATGTGGGACTTGATCCCAGGACTCCAGAATCATGACCTGAGCCGAAGGCAGTCGCTTAACCAACTGAGCCACCCTGGCACCCAATTTTTCTATTTTTTTGAGTGAGGTTTGGATGGCTATGTATTTCCCCCTTAGGAGCGCCTTTGCAGTATCCCATAGATTTTGGATCGATGTGTTTTCATTCTCATTGGATACCATGAATTGTTTAAGTTCTTCTTTAATTGCATGGTTGACTCAAACTTTCTAGAGAAGAGTAGTCTTTAGCTTCCAAGTGTTTGAATTTCTGCCAAAGTTTTTCTTGTGATTGAATTCCAGTTTTAAAGCATTGTTTGTTTCCTTCCCCAGATTAGGGAAGTTCTCAGCTACGATTTGCTCAAATACATCTTCTAGTCCTCTCTCTCTCCATTCCCTCTGGGATTCCAATTATTCTGACACTGGAGCACTTCATGGTGTCACTTATTTCTCTGATTCTATTTTCATGGATTCTGAGTTGTTTTCCCCTGGCCTCCTCTTTTCCCTTTTTATCTATTATATTGTATTTTAGGTCACTTATTCATTCTTCTCCCTCACTTACACTAGCTGTTAGATTATCTAGATTGGATTGGATCTCAATGATAGCATTTTTAAGTTCTGCCAATTCAGCTTTCATTTCTGCCCTTGGAGACTCTATGTTGCCATTAATGGATTTCTCCATTCTAGCCATTGACTTCAAAATTGCTAACCTGAATTCCATCTCTGACATCTTGGTTATATCTGCATCTATTTGTAAATCTGCAGTAGAAGTCATAATCTCCGAGTCTTTTATATTTTGGGGGCTCCTCCTCTTAGTCATTTGTTGATGGGTGTTTGAGGGAATGTATAGAACCTAAATTATTGATCAGAATCCAAGCAAAATGCACCTGTTTTATTGGGGCCTTAGGGTTGCTAGCCTCTTGTTTTCCCAACCTGTCTTCTGGGGGAGGGGCCTGCTGCGCCGTTACTCAGGCAACCCTGTTTGGGTGGTGTTGCCTGCTCCCCTGTTGTGGGGGATGGGCTCAGCAGGAATCAGTTTTTGGGGTTTTGTTCTCTGGCAGCTTTCCCTGGGGGCTTCTCATGTCTCTTTCATGAGTCAGAGCAGAAGAGACCATTTCCAACACTCTTCCTCAGAGCAGAGAGACCGCAGTCTGTTCTTCAGTGAGCTCTCTAGGCTGTACTGTCTCCTTTTCTGTCCGTGCTGCTATAAACTGCAGCAGCCTGGGTTGTGCACCCCTCCACAGTGGTTCCAGTCCTGCCTCCAGGTCAGAGCAGGTCTCTGCCCTTTTTGCTTCTAAAACTGCCCGCGAGTCCCAGTTCCCCCCCCCACAACCCCGCCTCTCTGGGTTTCTGTCCCGGGGGCTGCCCTATAGTCCTTTCCCCGCAGCTACTGGTCTGAGAGTCTGTGCCTGTCCCCAGCGCGTGACATTGTCACTCACTGGTGATGTAGGATCCCCGAGGCTAGGCACCTTCCTGCTGCCATTTATCCTCCGATATCTGCCCACAGAATTACGGCTCCCCATTTCATACCTTGAAATCAACCACCTGTGATATTCTGTTTGTACAAATCCAGATCTCCTTACATCTCAGGGTGGTTTTGAGGGTGCTCAGAATGGTCTGGTAGATATCTAGCTCAATTCTGGGGACCAGTTGAAATAGGGTCCCCTACTCCTCCACCATCTTTCCTCTCCACAGTTGTCAGTTTTAGAAGTATGCCGAGACATGCCCTAACCTGGAAGTGAGGACTGGGAGCCCTGCGGAGGGGTGCAGAACCCATGACGCTGCAGTTTGTACCAGCACAGACAGAAACGGAGATAGTTGGCCTGGAGGGCTCACTGAAGAATAGACTGAGATCTCTCTGCTCTGAGGCAGAGGGCTGGAAATGATCGCTTCTGCCCTGACTCTCAGAAGAGACATGGAAAGCTGCCAAGGAATTCCACCAGTGAACAAAAGCCCCCAAAAAACTGGTTTTCACTGAGCCCATCCTCCCCCACAGGGGGTAGGACAACGCTGCCCAAACAGGGTTGCCTGAGTAACAGTGTGGCAGGCCCCTCCCCCAAAAGACAGGCTGGGAGAACAAGAGTCCAACCACCCTAAGGTCCCTATAAAAAAGTTGCATCTTGCTTGGGTGGTTGTCAATAATTTGGATTCTGTACATTTCCTCAACCATCCATCAAGAGAATGACTGGTGGAAGAACCCCCAAACTAGAGAAGACTCAGAGACTGTGACTTCTGCCACAGATTTACAAATGGATGCAGATATAACAAGATGTCAGAAATGGAATTCAGGGTAGCAGGTGTGAAGGCAAAAACTAGAATGGGGAAATTGATAATGGCAACATAGAGTCTCTGTGGGAAGAAATGATAGCTGAATTGGCAGAATTTAAAAATGCTATCAATGAGATCCAATCTAATTTGGATAATCTAACAGTTAGGGTAAGGGAGGCAGAAGATCGAATTAGTGACCTGGAGACAAATTGATAGAAAGGAAGGAAAAAGAGGAGACCAGGGAGAAACAACTCATAATCCATGAAAACAGAATCAGAGAAATAAGTGACACCATGAAGCATCCTGATGTCAGAATTTTTGCAATCCCTGAGGGGCTGGAGAGAGAGGGAGGACTAGAAGAAATATTTGAGCAAATCGTAGCTGAGAAATTCCCTAATCTGGGGGATGAAACAAAATTAATGTCCTAGAGGCAGAGAGGACCCCTATGAAGATCAAGGAAAACAGTCAACATCCCGGTATGTAACAGTAAAACTTGCAAATCTTAGAACCAAGGAAACCATATTAAGGGCAGTTAGGGGAAGAGATTCCTATGTACAGAGGGAGGAACATCAGAATAATGTCAGACCTCTCCAGAGTCTTGGAAAGCCAGAAAGGCCTGACAAGACATATTCATGGTACTAAATAAAAGAACATGCAACCAAGAATACTTTATCTGTTAGGCTGTCGTTTACAATGGATGGAGAGATGCAGAGCTTCCAAGACGGCAGAAACTGAAAGAATATGTGACCACTAAGCCAGAACTCCAAGAAATCACAAGGGGGGTTCTATAAAAGGAGAAACACCCCAAGAGTTACAGAGAACAGAAATTTTAAGGGACAATCTATAGAAAATGGACTTCAAGGCAACATGATTACAATAAATCCATAGATTTAATAATCTCTCTCAACATGAACGGCCTAAATGTTCCCATAAAATGGCACATAGTTGCAGATTGGATAACAAGACAGGACCCATCCATATGCTGTCTGCAACAGACTCATTTTGAACCTAAAGATACATCCAGTCTGAAAGTGAAGGGATGGAGATCCATCTTCCATGTCAACGGACCTCAAAAGAAAGCTGGGGTAGCAATTCTTATATTAGACAAATTAGATTTTTTTAAAAAATTATATTATGTTAATTGCCATACATTACATCATTAGTTTTTGATGTAGTGTTCCATGATTCATTGTTTGCGTATAACAGCCAGGACTCCATTCAGTACATGTCCTACTCAATACCCATCACCAGGCTAACCAATGCCCCTATGCCCTCCCCTCTAGAACCCCCAGTATTTTTCTCACAGTCCATAGTCTCTCATGGTTGAGAGAACTATTTTACCCCTTCATTTTTCCCTTCCTGCTATCTTTTACTTCTTCTTTTATTTTTTAACATATAATGTATTGTTTGATTCAGAGTTAGAGGTCTATGATTCAACAGTCTTACACAATTCATAGCGCTCACCATAGCACATACCTTCCCCGATGTCTATCATGCAGCCACCCCATCCCTCCCACCCCCACCTCTCCAGCAACCTTCAGTTTCCTGAGATTAAGAATTCCTCATATCAGTGAGATCATGATACATGTCTTTCTCTGATTGACTTATTTTGCTCAGCATAATACCCTCCAGTTCCAACCATGTCAGTGCAAATGGCAAGATTTCATTCCCTTTGATGGCTGCAGAATATTCCATTGTATCTATATACCACAGACAAATTAGATTTTAAAATAAAGAATGTAATTAGAGACACAGAAGGACACTATAACATTCTTAAAGGGTCTATCCAACAAGAAGATCTAACAATTGTAAATATCTACATCCCCAACATGGGAGCAGCCATTACATAAGGCAACTGTTAGCCAAAATAAAGAGGCATATTGATAACAATACATTAATTGTAGGAGATCTCAATACTGCACTCTCAGCAATAGATAGGTCATCTAAGCAGAGAATCAATAAAGAAACAAGAGCTTTGAATGACACACTCGACCTCATAGATATATACAGAACATTCCACCCTAAAACAACAGAATACTCATTCTTCTCAAGCACACATAGAACTTTCTCCAGAATAGATGACATACTGGGTCACAAATCAGGTCTCAACCAATACCAAAAGATTGAGTTTATTCCCTGCATGTTCTCAGATCACAATGCTTTAAAACTGGAACTCAATCACAAGAAAGAATTTGGCAGAAATTCAAACAATTGGAAGCTAAAGGCCACTCTACTCAAGAATGTTTGGGTCAACCAGAGAATCAAAGAACTTAAACAATTCATGGAAATCAATGAGAACGAAAACACATCGGTCCAAAACCTATGGAATACTCCAAAGGAGGTCCTAAGGCGGAAATACATAGCCATCCAAGCCTCACTCAAAAAAATAGACAAATCTTGTATTCACCATCTTACTCTAAACTTTAAAGAACTGGAGTAAAAGCAACAAAGATGCCTAAGCCACACATTATAATGGAAATAATTAAGATAAGAGCAGAGATCGATCAATTAGAAACCAGAAACACAGTAGATCAGATCAACGAAACTAGAAGGTGGTTCTTTGAAAGAATTAATAAGATTGAACAACCGTTGGCCAGACATACCCCCCCAAAAAAAAAAAGACAGAGAGAGAGAGAGAGAGGACCCAAATTAATAAAATTATGAAGAAAAGGGGAGAGATCACGACTAACACCAAGGAAATAGAAACAATTATTTGAAATTATTACCAACATTTATATTCCAATAAGTTGAGCAACCTGGAGAAATGGATGCCTTCCAGGAAACCCATAAACTCCCAAGATTGAAGAGGAAGAAATTGACAACCCGAAAAGGCAATAACCGTAAGGAGATTGAAGCAGTGATCAAAAACCTCTCAAAAAACAAGAGTCTAGGGCCCGATGGATTCCCTGGGGAATTCTACCAAACATTCAAAGGAGAAATAATACCTAATCTACTGAAGCTGTTCCAAAAAATACTAACAGAAGGAAAACTTACAAACTTGTTTTATGAAGCCAGCATTACCTTAATCCCCAAACCAGACAAAGACCCCATCAAAAAGAATTTCAGACAGATTTCCCTGATGAATATGGATTCCAAAATCCTCAACAAAATCCTAGCTAATAGGATCCAACAAACATTAAAAGTATCATCCACCATGACCAAGTGGGATTTATCCCAGGATGTAAGGATGGTTCAACATTCACAAATCAATCAGTGTGATAGAAGATATTAGTTAGAGTAGAGAGAAGAATCATATGGTCCTCTCAATTGATGCAGAAAAAGCATTCGACAAAATACAACATCCTTTCCTGATTAAAACTCTTCAGAGTATAGGGATAGAGGGACGTTCCTCTAGTTCATAAACTCCATCTATGGAAAACCCACATTGAATATCATCCTCAATGGGGAAAAGCAGAGTCTTTCCCAGGATGAGGAACACCTCAAGGATGTCCACTCTCGCCCCAGTTGTTCAAAATAGTGCTAGAAATCTTAGCAAAAGCAATCAGACAACAAAAAGAAATAAAAGGTATTCAAATTGGAAGAGAGGAAGTCAAACTCTCTCTCTTCACAGATGACACAATACTTTGTATGGAAAATCCAAAGACTCCACCCCTAAATTACTAGAACACATACAGCAATTCAGTAATGTGGCAGGATACAAAATCAATGCACGAAAGCTGTTTCTTTCTTATACAGTAACAATGCAACTGTAGAAAGCAAAATGAGAGCAATGATTCAATTTACAATAGCACCAAAAACCACAAGATACCTTGGAATAAACCTAACAGAATAGGTAAGGGATCTATACTCTAGGAACTACAAAACATTCATGAAAGAAATTGAAGAAGACACAAAAAGATGGAAAAATATTCCATGCTCATGGATCGGAAGAATAAACATTGTTAAAATGTCTATGTTAGCCAGAGCAATCTATACCTTCAATGCCATCCTGATCAAAATTCCAGGGACATTTTTCAAAGTGCTGGAACAAACAATCCTAAAATTTGTATGGAATCAGAAAAGATCCTGAATCACCAAGGAAATGTTGAAAAAGAAAACCAAAGCTGGGGGCATCATGTTGCCTGATTTCAAGCTCTATTACAAAGCTGTGATCACCAAGACAGCATGGTACTGGCACAAAAACAGACACATAGACCAATGGAACAGAATAGAGAACCCAGATATGGACCCTCAACTCTATGTAACCTTCAACAAAGCAGGGAAAAATATGCAATGGAAAAAAGACCGTCTGTTCAATAAATGGTGCTGGGAAAATTGGACAGCCACATGCAGAACAAAATAAAAATAAAACTCAACCATTCTATAACACCCTACACAAAGATAAACTCAAATTGGATGAAAGACCTCAATGTGAGACAGGAATCCATCAACATCCTAGAGAACATAGGCAGTAACCTCTTTGACATTGGCCACAGCAACTTCTTTCAGGATACATCTCCAAAACCTAGTGAAAAAAAAGTAAAGAAGAACTTTGGGGACTTCATCAAGACAAAAAGCTTCTGCATAGCAAAGTAAACAGTCAACAAAACAAAGAGGCAACCCTCAGAATGGGAAAAAAATATTTGCAAATGACGCTACAGATGAAGGGCTGGCATCCAAGATCTATAAAGAACTTCTCAAACTCAACGCCCAAAAAACAAATGATCAAGTCAAAAAATGGGCAGAAAACATGAGCAGACATTTCTCCAGAGGACATACATTTGGCTAACAGACACATGAAAAAATGTTCACCATCATTAGCCATCAGGGAAATTCAAATCAAAACCACATTGAGATACCACCCACACCAATTAGAATGGCAAAAATGGACAAGGCAAGAAACAACAAGTGTTGGAGAAGTTGTGGAGAAAGGGGAACACTCTTACACTGTTGGTGGGAATGCAAGTTGGTACAGCCACTTTGCAAAACAGTGTGGAGGTGCCTCAAAAATTTAAAAATAGAGTTACCCTATGACCCAGCCATTCTACTCCTGTGTATTTACTCCAATGAAACAGGTGTAGTGAAAAGAAGGGCCATATGCACCCCAATGTTCATAGTAGCAATGTCTGCAATAGCCAAACTGTGGAAAGGGCCAAGAATCTGTTCAAAAGATGAATGGATAAAGATGATGTGGTCCATATATACGTTGGAATATTACTCAGGCTTCAGAAAGGATGAATACCCAACTTTTTCATCAACATGGATGGGACTGGAGGAGATTATGCTACGTGAAATAAGTCAAGCAGATAAAGTCAATTATCATATGGTTTCACTTCTTTGTGGAACATAGGTAATAGCATGGAGGATATTATGAGAAGGAAGGGAAAAATGAAGGGGGGAAATCGGAGGGATAGATGAACCATGAGAGACTATGGACTCTGAGAAACAAACTGAAGGATTTAGAGGGGTGAGGGGTGGGTGGATGGGTTAGCCTGGTGATGGGTATTAAGTAGGGCATGTACTGCATGGAGCATGGGTGTTATATGAAAACAATGAATCATGGATCACTATATCAAAAACTAATGGTGACTAACATTACATAATAAAATAAGTTTAATTAAAAAAAATAAATGTTTGTTAGAATTTCCCTGGGAAGACATCTGACCCTGGACTCTTGTATTTTGGGAGGTTTTTATTACTGCTTCAATTTCCTTGTCAGTTATTGGTCTCTTCAATTTGTCTATTTCTTCTTGTTTCAGTCTTGTTCGTTAGTAAGTTTTCCAGGAATGCATGCAGTTCTTCCAGATTGACTAGTTTGTTGGCATATAGCCACTAATAATAAAATCTAATAATTGTCTCTATTTCCTGGCATTAGTCGTGCTTTCTCCCCTTTCATTCACGATTTCTTTTTTTTTTTTTAAGATTTTATTTATTTATTAGAGAGCGAGCGAGAGAGAAACAGCATGAGAGGGGAGAGGGTCAGAGGGAGAAGCAGGCTCCCCGCTGAGCCGGGAGCCCGATGTGGGACTCGATCCCAGGACCCTGGGATCATGACCTGAGCCGAAGGCAGACGCTTAACCATCTGAGCCACCCAGGCGCCCCTCATTCATGATTTCTTAATTTGAGTCCTTTCCCTATTCTTTTGGATAATTCTGGCCAGAAGTTTATCAATCTTATTAATTCTTTCAAAGAACCAGGTTCTAGTTTCATTGATCTGTTCTACTGTTCTTCTGATTCCCATTTCATTGATCCTTGCTCTAATCATGGTTATTTCTCTTCTCCTGCTTGGTTCAAGTGTTAAATTTGCTGTTCTTCAGCTCCTTTAGATGTAAGGTTTACTTTGAATTTGGGATTTTTCTACTTTTTTGAGATAGTCTTGGATGGCTATGCATTTATACCTTAGGTCGACCTTTGCAGTGTCCCATAGGTTTTGGATCAATGTGTCTTCATTCTTATTGGTTCCCATGAATTGTTTAAGTTCTTCTTTAATTTCCTTGCTGACCCATTCATTCTTTAGCAGGATTCTGTTTAACCTCTGATTGCTTGAGTTCTTTCCAAATTTTTTCTTGTGGTTGATTTCTAGTTCAAAGCATTATGATCTGAAAATTTACAGGGGATAATCACAATCTTTTGATATTGGTTGAGACCTGTTTTGTGACCCAGTTTGTGGTCTACTCTGGAGAAAGTTCCATGTGCATTTGAGAAGAATGGGGATTCTGTTGTTTAAGGGTGGAATATTCTGTATATATCTATGAAGTCCTTCTGGTCCAATGTATCATTCAAAGCTCTTGTATCTTTGTTGATCTTCTGCTTAGATGATCTGTCCATTGCTGTGAGTGGATTGCTGAAGGCTCCTACTATTAATGTATTATTATCCATATGTTTCTTTATTTTGGTTTTATTGGTTTATGTAATTGGCTGCTCACATGCTGGGGGCATAGATATTTAAACTGCTAGATCTTCTTGTTGGACAGACATTTTAAGTATAATATAGTGTCTCTCTACATCTCTTACCACAGCCTTTGGTTTAAAACCTAATTTTTCTGATATGAGAATTGCTACCCCAGCTTTCTTTTGAAGTCCATTAGCATGGTAAATGGTTCTCTTTCCCCTCACTTTCAGTTAGGAGGTGTCTTTAGGTTCAAATGAGTCTCTTGTATGTGGTGAAAAGAAGGGGCACATATATACCAATGTTCATAGCAGCAATGTCCACAATAGCCAAAATGCTGAAGGAGCTGAGATTCCCTTCAGAGATGAATGGATAAAGAAGTGGTACATATATACAATGGAATATTATTCAGCCATCAGAAAAAATGAATACCCTCCATTTCCATCAACATGGATGGAACTGGAGGGGATTGTATTAAGTGAAGTAAGTGAAGCAGAGAAAGACAATTTTCACATGGTTTCACTCATATGTGGAACATAAACAATAGCACGGAGGACCATAGGGGAAGGAAGGGAAATCCAAAGGGGGAGGGATCAGAAATGGAGATGAACTATGAGAGACTATGGACTCTGAGAAACAATCTGAGGATTTCAGAAGGGAGGAGGTGAGGGGGAGGGGGTAATAGGGTGATGGGTATTGAGGAGGGCATGTGCTGTGGTGAGTACCAGGTGTTTTACTTAACTAATGAGTCACTGAACTCTACATCAAAAACCAATTATGTACTATACAGTGGCTATGTGAACATAATAAAAATGAAAAATATATATATTTAGAAAAAAAATGAGTCTCTTGTAGACAGCATATTGATGGGTCCTGCTTTTTTATCCAATTTGCAACCCTGTTTCTTTTGATGGGAACATTTAGGCCATTTACATTTAGAGTGATTATTGAAAGATATGAATTTAATGCCATTGAATTGCCTGTGAAGTCCCTGTTTCTATAGATTTTCTGCTTCTTTCTGGTTTATGTCACTCTTGGGGTCTTACAGTATCTCCCTTAGTATTTCTTGCAGGGCTGCCTTGGTGGTGACATATTCTTTCATCTTTCACATCTGCCTGACCTGGAAGCTCTTTATCTCTCCAGCCACTTTGATTGACAGTGTTGCTGGATAAAGTATTCTTGGTTGCATGTTCTTTTAATTAGTACCCTGAGTATGTCTTATAAGCTCTTTCTGGCTTGTCAAGTCTCTGTGGAGAGGTCTGACATTATTCTGATATTCCTCCCTCCATATGTAAGGAAATTCCTCTCCCTAGATATTTTCAGGATAGATTCTTTAAGATTTACAAGCATCACTATTACATGTCGGGCTGTTGGTCTATTTTTATTGATTTTGGGACTGGTCCTCTCTGTTTCTTGGACACAAATGCTTATTTCCTTCCCCAGATTAGGGAAGTTCTCAGTTATGATTTGTTCAAATATATCTTCTAGTCCTCTCTGTCTCCACCTTCTCAGGGATCCCAATGATTCTGACATTGGAACATTTCATGGCATCATTAATTTTTCTGTCCATTTTCATGGAGCACTAGTTTTTTGTTTTCCTGAACTTATCTCTGTTTTCCTGAGCTTCCTTCCTTTCCATCAGCTTATCTTCTTGATCACTGATTCTGTCTCTTCCTCATTTGCCATAGTTGCTAGAGTTATCAAGTTTAGACTGCATCTCATTCATACCATTTTTAAGTTTGGCCTGATTAGATCTCATTTCTACCCTTAGAGATTCTAAATTGTCACTAATGCTCTTTTCAATCCTAGGTATTGACTTTATGTATGCTATCCTGATTTCTATCTTGACATCTTGCTTATATCCATATCCATTTGTTCTGTGGCAGAGGACATTATCTCGGGTTCTTTTCTTTGTTGAAAGTTCCTCTTCCTAGTCATCCCATTGAGATGGTTGAGCAAATGAACACAGTCTAAAATATCAACCATGACCCAAGCAAAATGCACTAGAAAGAATTCAAAGTGGTTGGAAGCTACCACAGATACACAACCAAACCCATAATGATCCAAAATTATTTTTTAAAAGCGGAGGGGGGGGGGAGGTGGAGAGAGATTATAATCTCTCAGAGTGGACAAAGCAGCATGATCTGCCTGTTCCTGATTGATTTTTGGTCTGTGTTTTAGAAGACACTATTTTCCAAAATTGCAAAGAAATCAGAATTTATCTATCTATCTATCTATCTATCTATCTATCTATCTATCTATCTAT
>NW_023270815.1:331327-335662 GCF_011800145.1 Mirounga leonina
TATCTATCTATCTATCTATCTATCTATCTATCTATCTATCTATCTATCTATTCAAGATAAAAGTAAATAGAATAAGAAATAGGCACACTAGCAAGATGGCGGAGGAGTAGGAGACCTGGATTTCATCTCCTCTCAGGAATTCAGCTGGATAGGGATCAAACCATTCTGAACACCTACAAACTCAACAGGAGATCGAAGAAAAGAAGAGCAACAACTCTCTCATCAGAAAAGCGACCACTTTCTGGAAGGTAGGACGTGCGGAGAAGTGAATCCGCGGTGATATTCGGGAGGATACACGGCGGGGGAGGGGCCTCCGTTGGCCGCTTCTGGCAAGTGATAGAACCACGGAGCACAAAATTGGAACTTTTAAAAGTCTGCTCCACTGAGGGACGTCACTCTGGTGGCGAAGTGGGGGGTGGAACCCTCCGGGACAGTGTGGTCTCAGGACACTTGGGGTCAAAGAAAGACGGGGGTGCCTGAGTGTGGCAGAGCTCCCAGGTATCGGAGCAGGGAAGCCGGCTGCAGAGGCGGAGCCCAGGCGCGGGCTCTCAGCTCGGGGTTGCCATAAACCATGATCCGCGGCACAGTCGGGCCCTTGCTCCTCCAGCCGGGACCGAACAAGCGGCAGATCCGGGGAGACTCACCTTCCTTTCCCGGGAGGAGCCGTGCGGGAGCGCACCGCAGGGATCTGCTGGGTTTGGAGACTGCACACGGGGTCGGGTGCCAGAGACAGAGGCGCGCGGTCACAGGCCGGGTGAGCACAGGGTGCGGCCGGAGACCGGGGAGACGGGAGTGACTGATGGCTTTTCTCTGGGGGCTCACTGAGGAGCGGGGCCCTGAGTTCTTGGCTCCTCTGGGGCGGAGATTGGGATGCCGCCATTTTCACTCTCCGCCTCCAAAGCTGTACAGAAAGCTCGCAGGGAACAAAAGCCCCGGAGAGCAAACCCGAGCAGATTACTTAGCCAGGAGGGGGCAAGGGCGGGGCAATTCTGCCTCCGGCAGAGACATTTGGAAACCACAGCAACAGGCCCCTCCCCAGAAGATCAGCGAGAACAGCCAGCCAAGACTAAGTTTACCGATCAATGAGAACGGCAGAACTCCAGCGCTAGGGGACTACTGCACATAGAATACACGGCTTTTTTACCATGATTCTTTAGTCTTTTAAAGTTATTTTTTTTAACTGTCTTTTTTGTCTTTTTATTTCTTTTTGAATTTTTCTTTTTCCCTTTTTCAACCAATATCTTATCAATCCCTTTAAAAACCAATATCTTATCAATCCCTTTAAAAAAATTTATTATTATAAAATTATATTATAAAATTATAATATAAAATATATTATTATAAAATTATTTTTCATTTTTAGAGTCATATTCTATCCCTTCATAGTAGTTACCCATATTTTTAGCTTATATATATAAGTTGTTCTCTCTTTAAAATTTTGAGATAGTTTCTTCTAACAGATTAAAATATACCCTAAATCTCTAGTATATGGTGTTTTCTATTCCCCTGACTGATCACATCCTCTCTCTTTTTTTTCCTCTCTTTTTCTTTTTTCTTTTTTTAAATCCTCTTCTTTCTTTTTTCAAACAACTTCTTATCAATTCCTTTTATAAAATTTTTTATAATTTCCATTTTTACAGTCATATTCCATCCCTTCATCATATCAACCCTTATTTTTGTACATATATAAGTTTTTATTTCTTTAAAACTTTGGGAGGCACTTTCTTCTAAAAGACCAAAATACACCCCAAATCTAGTGTGTGGCACTGATCTATATACCATATAGATCATATTTGATCAAATTCTGGTTTTTCTTTTGTTGTTGTTGTTTTGTTTTGTTTGTTTTTGTTTTTATCTTTATCTTTTTTTTCCTTCCTTTTCTTTTTTTTCTTTTTCTTTTTTCTCTCTTTCCCTTTCTTATCCCACTGCTTCAGGTCTTTTCTGATTTGTTTAAAGTATATTTTCTGGGGATGTGGTTACTCTGCTAGCATTTTGTTCTCTCATTAATCTATTCTCCTCTGCACAAAATGACGAGACGGAAAAAATCACCTCAACAAAAAGAACAAGAGGTAGTACCGACTGCCAGGGACCTACTCAATACGGACATTAGTACGATGTCAGATCTAGAGTTCAGAATCATCACTTTAAAGATACTAGCTGGGCTTGAAAAAATATGGAAGTTATTAGAGAAAACCTTTCTGGAGAAGGAAAAGAGCTAAAATCCAACCAAGTAGAAATCAAAAAGGCTATTAATGAGGTGCAATCAAAAATGGGGGCATTAACTGCTAGAATAAATGAGGCAGAAGAGAGAATCAGTAGTATAGAAGATGAAATGATGGAAAATAAAGAAGCTGAGAAAAAGAGAGATAAACAACTACTGGATCACGAGGGCAGAATTCGAGAGATAAGCGATACCATAAGATGAAACAACATTAGAATAATTGGGATCCCAGAAGAAGAAGAAAGAGAGAGAGGGCCAGAAGGTATAATGGAGCAAATTATAGCAGAGAACTTCCCTAATTTGGGGAAAGAAACAGGCATGAAAATCCAGGAAGCACAGAGAACCCCTCTCAAAATCAATAAAAATAGGTCCACTCCCCGACATCTAATAGTAAAACTGACGAGTCTCATAGACAAAGAGAAAATCCTGAAAGCAGCTCGGGAGAAGACATATGTAACCTAAAAGGGTAGAAACATTAGATTGGCAACAGACCTATCCACAGAGATCTGGCAGGCCAGAAAGGACTGGCAGGATATATTCAGAGCACTAAATGAGAAAAATATGCAGCCAAGAATACTGTATCCAGCTAGGCTGTCATTGAAAATTGAAGGAGAGATAAAAAGCTTCCAGGACAAACAAAAACTAAAGGAATTTGCAAACACAAAACCAGCCCTACAGGAAATCTTGAAAGGGGTCCTCTAAGCAAAGAGAGAGCCTAAAAACAACATAGAGCAGAAAGGAACACAGACAATATACGGTAACAGTCACCTTACAGGCAATACAATGGCACTAAACTCCTATCTTTCAATAGTTACCCTGAATGTAAATGGGCTAAATGCCCCAATCAAAAGACACAGGCTAACAGACTGGATTAAAAACCAAGACCCATTGATATGCTGTCTGCAAGAGACTCATTTTAGAACCAAAGACACCCCAGATTGAAAGTGAGGGGGTGGAAAACAATTTACCATGCTAATGGACACCAAAAGAAAGCTGGGGTGGCAATCCTTATATCAGACTAATTAGATTTTAAACCAAAGACTGTACTAAGAGATGAGGAAGGACACTATATCATACTTAAAGTTTCTATCCAACAAGAAGATTTAACAATTGTAAATATCTATGCCCCTAACATGGGAGCAACCAGTTATATAAGGCAATTAATAACAAAAGCAAAGAAACACATCGACAACAATACAATAATAGTGGGGGACTTTAACACCCCCCTCACTGAAATAGACAGATCGTCTAAGCAAAAGATCAACAAGGAAATAAAGACTTTAAATGACACACTGGACCAAATGGACTTCACAGACATATTCAGAACATTCCATCCCAAAGCAACGGAATACACATTCTTCTCTAGTGCCCCTGGAACATTCGCCAGAATAGATCACATCCTAGGTCATAAATCAGGTCTCAACCGATACCAAAAGATTGGGATCATTCCCTGCCTATTTTCAGACCACAATGCTTTGAAACTAGAACTCAATCACAAGAGGAAAGTCGGAAAGAACTCAAATACCTGGAGGCTAAAGAGCATCCTACTGAAGAATGAATGGGTCAACCAGGAAATTAAAGAAAATTAAAAAAATACATGGAATCCAATGAAAATGAAAACACAACTATTCAAAATCTTTGGGAGGCAGCAAAGGCACTCCTAAGAGGATAGTATATAGCAATACAAGCCTTTCTCAAGAAACAAGAAAGGTCTCAAGTACACAACCTAACCCTCCACCTAAAGGAGCTGGAGAAAGAACAGCAAATAAAGCCTAAACCCAGCAGGAGAAGAGAAATAATAAAGATCAGAGCAGAAATCAATGAAATAGAAACTAAAAGAACAGTAGAACAGATCATCAAAACTAGGAGCTGGTTCTTTGAAAGAATTAACAAGATTGATAAACCCCTGGCCAGACTTATCAAAAAGAAAAGAGAAATGACCCAAATCAACAAAATCATGAATGAAAGAGGAGAGATCACAACCAACACCAAAGAAATACAAACAATTATAAGAACATATAATGAGCAACTCTATGCCAGCACATTAGATAACCTGGAAGAGATGGATGCATTCCTAGAGATGTATCAACTACCAAAACGGAACCAGGAAGAAA
>NW_023270815.1:335762-369424 GCF_011800145.1 Mirounga leonina
AAGAATTAACAAGATTGATAAACCCCTGGCCAGACTTATCAAAAAGAGAAGAGAAATGACCCAAATCAACAAAATCATGAATGAAAGAGGAGAGATCACAACCAACACCAAAGAAATACAAACAATTATAAGAACATATAATGAGCAACTCTATGCCAGCACATTAGATAACCTGGAAGAGATGGATGCATTCCTAGAGATGTATCAACTACCAAAACTGAACCAGGATGAAATAGAAAACCTGAACAGACCTATAACCACTAAGGAAATTGAAGCAGTCATCAAAAATCTCCCAAAAAACAAAAGCCCAGGGCCAGATGGCTTCCCAGGGGAATTCTATCAAACATTTCAAGAAGAATTAATACCTATTCTTATGAAACTGTTCCAAAAAATAGAAACAGAAGGAAAACTTCCAAACTCATTTTATGAGGCCAGCATTACCTTGATGCCAAAACCAAAGACCCCATCAAAAAGGAGAATTACAGACCAATATCCCTGATGAACATGGATGCAAAAATTCTCACCAAAATACTAGCTAATAGGATCCAACAGTACATTAAAAGGATTATTCACCATGACCAAGTGGGATTTATCCCTGGGCTGCAAGTTTGGTTCAACATCCGCAAATCAATCAATGTGATACAATACATTAACAAAAGAAAGAACAAGAATCATATGATCCCCTCAAGAGATGCAGAAAAAGCTTTTGACAAAGTACAGCATCCTTTCTTGATCAAAACTCTTCAGAGTATAGGCATAGATACTATGCCTATCATATCATAAAAGCCATCTATGAAAAACCTACAGCAAATATTCTCAATGGGGAAAAACTGAGAGCTTTCCCCCTAAGGTCAGGAACGCGGCAGGGATGTCCACTATCATCACTGCTATTCAACATAGTATTGGAAGTCCTAGCCACAACAATCAGACAACAAAAAGAAATCAAAGGCATGCAAATTGGCAAAGAAGAAGTCAAACTCTCACTCTTTGCAGATGATATGATACTTTATGTGGAAAACCCAAAAGACTCCACCCCAAAACTGCTAGAACTCATACAGGAATTCAGTAAAGTGGCAGGATATAAAATCAATGCACAGAAGTCAGTGGCATTCCTATACACCAACAACAAGACAGAAGAAAGAGAAATTAAGGAGTCGATCCCATTTACAATTGCACCCAAAACCATGAGATACCTAGGAATAAATCTAACCAAAGAGACAAAGGATCTGTACTCAGAAAAATATAAAATACTCATGAAAGAAATTGAGGAAGACACAAAGAAATGGAAAAACATTCCATGCTCATGGATTGGAAGAACAAATATTGTGAAGATGTCAATGCTACCTAGAGCAGTCTACACATTCAATGCAGTCCCCATCAAAATACCATCCACTTTTTTCAAAGAAATGGAACAAATAATCCTAAAATTTGTATGGAACCAGAAAAGACCCCACATAGCCAGAGGAATGTTGAAAAAGAAAAGCAAAGCCGGCGGCATCACAATTCCGGACTTCAAGCTCTATTACAAAGCTGTCATCATCAAGACAGCATGGTACTGGCACAAAAACAGACACATAGATCAATGGAACAGAATAGAGAGCCCAGAAATGGACCCTCAACTCTATGGTCAACTCTTCTTTGACAAAGCAGGAAAGAATATCCAATGGAACAAAGACAATCTCTTCAACAAATGGTGTTGGGAAAATTGGATAGCCATATGCAGAAGAATGAAACTGGACCATTTCCTTACACCACACACAAAAATAAACTCAAAATGGTTGAAAGACCTCAATGTGAGACAGGAGTCCATCAAAATCCTAAAGGAGAACACAGGCAGCAACCTCTTTGACCTCAGCCGAATCAACTTCTTCCTAGAAACATCACCAAAGGCAAGGGAAGCAAGGGCAAAAATGAACTATTGGGACTTCATAAAGATAAGAAGCTTTTGCAAAGCAAAGGAAACAGTCAACAAAACCAAAAGACAACCGACAGAATGGGAGAAGATATTTGCAAATGACATATCAGATAAAGGGCTAGTATCCAAAATCTATAAAGAACTCATCAAACTCAACACCCAAAGAACAAAGAATCCAATCAAGAAATGGGCAGAAGACATGAACAGACATTTTTCCAAAGAAGACATCCAAATGGCCAACAGACACATGAAAAAGTGTTCAATATCGCTCGGCATCAGGGAAATCCAAATCAAAACCTCAATGAGATACCACCTCACACCAGTCAGAATGGCTAAAATTAACAAGTCAGGAAACGACAGATGTTGGCGGGGATGCGGAGAAAGGGGAACCCTCCTCCACTGTTGGTGGGAATGCAAGCTGGTGCAGCCACTCTGTAAAACTGTATGGAGGTTTTGTAAATGACCATTTACAAGGCAAAAAGTTGAAAATAGAGCTACCATATGATCCAGCAATTGCACTACTGGGTATTTACCCCAAAGATACAAAAGTAGGGATCCGAAGGGCTACGTGCACCCCGATGTTTATAGCAGCAATGTCCACAATAGCCAAACTGTGGAAAGAGCCAAGATGTCCATTGACAGATGAATGGATAAAGAAGATGTCGTATATATATACAATGGAATATTATGCAGCCATCAAAAGGAATGAGATCTTGCCATTTGCAACAACGTGGATGGAACTGGAGGGTATTATGTTGAGTGAAATAAGTCAAACAGAGAAAGACATGTTTCATATGATCTCACTGATATGAGGAATTCTTAATCGCAGGAAACAAACTGAGTGTTGTTGCAGTGGGGGGTGGGGTGG
This sequence comes from Mirounga leonina, assembly GCF_011800145.1. NCBI lineage: Eukaryota > Metazoa > Chordata > Mammalia > Carnivora > Phocidae > Mirounga > Mirounga leonina. The sequence goes on from NW_023270815.1 coordinate 338,546, forward strand.
GAGGGATGGGGTGACTGGGTGATGGACACTGGGGAGGGTGTGTGCTCTGGTAAGCGCTGTGAATTGTGCAAGACTGTTGAATCTCAGATCTGTACCTCTGAAACAAATAATGCAATATATGTTAAGAAAAAAAAAAAAGACGAAGAAGAAGAAGAAGGTAGCGGGAGGGGGAAGTATGAAGCGGGGGAAATCGGAGTGGTAGACGAACCATGAGAGACGATGGACTCTGAAAAACAAACAGGGCTCTAGAGGGGAGGGGGGTGGGAGGATGGGTTAGCCTGGTCGTGGGTATTGAGGAGGGCACATTCTGCATGGAGCAGTGGGTGTTGTGCACAAACAATGAATCATGGAACACTTCATCTAAAACTAATGATGTAATGTATGAGGATTAACATAAGAATAAAAAAAAATTTCAAAAATACACACACAAAAAAAAGAAAAAAAAAGAAATAGGCACAAATATATAAAACGTAGATGTGAAAAAAGTATTAGTTAAGAAGCAACTTAAAAGCATAAGTTGGGAAATAAGAATCTATTTGAAATGGGAACAGGGTGAAAAAAAAAAGAATTAGAAAAGAAACTAAAAAGAAATATAAAATTTTAGCCTGAAATATAAACGAGTCATGAGGGAACACCGGGAGCTCCCTATATTATTTTCACATGGAGCTGGAGTTTTACAGTCCTGTAGGAAATAGGCTTTATCATTCATCTGTTCTTCCAGTCTGTCTTCTGGGGGAGGGGCCTGCTGCTCGGCTCCTCAGGTATCTTTGCCTGGGTTTAGTTGCCCCACCCCTTGTCAGGGAATGGACTTAATGTGAGCTGGTCATCTGTGTGGGTTTTGTTCCCTGGTGTTTTTCTGCTTCTCTTTAGAGGGTCAGAGCAAATACGGCCCTGCGGGGAGTCTTTGGCCCTGAGCTGCAAGGTTGAGATCCCCTTTCTTCAATAAACCCTCTAGGTCAAACTATCTCCACTTCTGTGTGTACCAAACTCCACAGACTTGCACTATTCCTGCCCGCTGCAGCTTTCTCAAGGGTGTTCCAGGGACCACAAGTGTCTCTGTGCTTTGTGGCTTTGCAAGTGCTAGCATGTGTGGGCTGTGTGAGCACCCTCTCCTGTAGCTTCCAGGTCACACTTGGTGCTGCCCCAGTGTCCTTTTGAGGGTTACACCGCCCTGAGAGCTGTTGCCCAGTAATGGGCACAGCCTCTTTGTGTGCCAAACTGCTGAAGCCCATGGTTCCCAGTCACTGCCCCTCTCCAGGGGGAGTTATGGGGACCCGCAAGCGCCTCTGCACTTTGTGACTTTGTAATTGCTAGTGGCCATGGGCTTGCACATGCATCCTCTTCCTCGCTTCCAGTTCACAGCTGGATGCCACCCCCGTGTCTTGGGCCACACGCCCTGAGAGCTGTTACCCTGTCTCCCCTGGGATGTTAAACAACCCACACCTTCTAGTTCTTTTCAGGGTGCTCAGGCAGAGAACGTTCTCCCTACTGGCCCAGCTCATGGTTTATGGTGACCAGAGGAGAGAGTGCCTTCTGGGCCCACTGACCATAACCAGTCTCCCCACTCCACTGCTTGGGCACTCCATTGGTTCAGGCTCCCCTGTTCTTTCTGTGTCCTGTGATCCTGAGACCACAAAGATCCACCTAGAATTCTGCCCTATTCACCCCTTGTGCCCTTTTCAGAAAGGGGTGTCTTTCACTGGAGCAGATTTTCAAGGGTCCTGATTTTTTGCTCCAGTGTTATATCAGTTTCTGGTGGTTGGATTATGGAGGTTCCCTCTCCCCTCCATTTATCTTCCAATAATTCCCCCCCAAAGATTATCTTGCGAAAGGTAGTCATTTTTCTGCTAGTGATTCAGATAAATCTTCTTACAACTCAAGTTGAATCTGTGTGTGTTCAGAATGGTTTGATAGATATCTAGCTAAACTTGAGGGACCAGATAAAATGAAGTCCCTTACTCTGCTGCCATCATGCCGCCCCCAATCTCCTATTAAAATTCTTAAGCTTATATGCCTTTTCTTGATTCTGCCTTTCAGCAGGCCTTGGGCTGACAATCTTCCTTTTACTTTCCCAAAGGTATTGTGCTAAATTCAAGTTTGTGGTCTCTCTGAGGTCTGTAGAATCAGACCAGCTTTCTGCATATACTCACTTGCTGTCTGAAAATTATGTTACTTTTGTCAGGAGCACACAAAAGAAGCTGGTCACAGAATGGTGTGTGTGTGGTGGTGGCGGGGGGGGCGGTTAGGCATGCATAGCTTTCGTGGTTTCCATGGACCAATCCACCAATCTTGGCTGACTCATCACCCAAGAACATGCCTTCTTGATGGAGTTTATGTCATCTTTTCAATGCGGTCAGAGTTCTGTCACTCTATCAACACTTTTCCACTCTCGTTATGCAGCTAATGAATCAATACTCTTGACTGGATGAGAGAGAAGTGAGCTTCTTTGGCAACATCCCATACAGTTGGGGAGGCTGAGTGTTCATTCACTTGGTCTCATTTTTCTGTGGGAGAAATCATGGGGTGATAAGACCCTTCTTGTCCCTAAGTTGAGTTGTCTTGGAGGAGAAGGGATATGAACAGTCAATCTGTTCCTTTTACCCTCTCCAATGCATCCAAAGTTGTATTTTGTTTGTTTGTGTGCTTTAATTTGTGGTAAAACTTCTTTTCTGGACTTCTACAAATATTCTCTTGTCTGTGGATGATTGTCTAAGACAGTGTTTTGACCTGAATTGTACTGAAGCAGTTCATAGGGCAGGGTCTATTGGCAGATCTGAGATATATGTACATATTACCTGACACTGAGGTGGGTAAAACTCCTTTTGGGTCTCTTGACATTTGGTGCTGGATCCCACATCTCCTACAGAAGCACTTGTGTGCATGAGTGGATGCCAATTTGTTCTTGATATGAAGGACAACAAAACAAGGGTATCGATGTCACCATTTTTTAAGTGTAAAATTCCATAGCATTAAGTGAATCCACAATATTTTACAAGTTATCACTGTGCATTTCCAGAGTTATTTCATCATCCCAAACAAAAACTCCATACCTATTAACAATAATTCTTCAAATTGGAAAAAAAGTAAAACTATTTTGAAGGTTCCCTTGGTAGAGATACCCAATGACCATTTACAAGGCAAAATTTATAAAGACTACAAAGACAGCCTACTCTGGATTCTTTAACAACCTGTAAGTAGCTGATAGTCCAAATAAGGTCTTTTCCCACCTTGGCTAAGTAAAACTGAGAACCTGTATTAGTATGGTTAAATCAGATTCTTTTGTGGGCCAATAATTCAAGACTAGAGAATAGAAGAAGATTAATGAATGAGTGAAGCTTGGATCAAAATATCCTGTTACTAGACTGGCAAATAATTCTGTTTCAGTTCATCTGACAGAGTATGGAGGGAAGATATTTTCATGATGTCAGCAAATCAAGGAGGTTATGTAACTGTGGCAGTATACATCGGATACAAGAACTCTGGTAAGATTCTCAAAGGATTAAAAAATCAATTGTAGGGTTTATGGAGAGTATTGGGATATACAGAAGGAAAAAATCAAGTTTCTACTTGACTTAACTCATTAGGACAAGATATTCCAGTTGTTTCATGTTCAAAATCATTACATATCTTACCAACATCTGTTAAACTTAGAAGATGAAAAATACATATTTTGGGTTTTCTTATAGTTTTTTTTTTAAGATTTTATTTATTTATTTGACAGAGAGAGACACGGTGAGAGAGGGAACACAAGCAGGGGGAGTGGGAGGGGGAGAAGCAGGCTCCCCGCCGAGCAGGGAGCCTGATGTGGGGCTCGATCCCAGGATCCTGGGATCATGACCTGAGCTGAAGACAGATGCTTAACGACTGAGCCACCCAGGCGCCCCTTCTTATAGTTTTTATATTTGTTTTTACCTTTCTATCCCACTAGGGAAGAGAGAGTTTTAACATTTATACAAATTAGTGGGTAAAGAAGAGGAAGGTGGTAGTGTCTTTCTTTTGTTTAGATTCTGAGGAAGGAGAGGATTTAAGTTGTATTGACAGTGCTGAAATTTTAGTCACTCTTTGACCTGGGATTTCAGAGGAGAAATGGTATTCACTCATTAGGGCAATATATTGTTAAGGTAAATTGTTGAAAATATAGACATAATTGTCCAAGAATAGAAACATGTGTACCACTGACCCCAGAATACTCTATTGATTCACTGTAACCTTTATTTTAACGTGCTAAATTCTTCTTTCTGGAGAACACTTCTCTGTTATCCAAGGCATAATAAAGAAGGCCAATGCATCCTAGTTAATGGACGTTAATATTAACGATTTAGAGATTCAATAGTCAGAGTTGAAGTAAACTTAGTACAAAAGTCAAAAGTTTTTCAATCTGACCCTGTTTATTCTTTGTGAATCACGGGGATCAGTATTTCATTTCATCTTCCTCGAGGCTGAAAACATGATTCACTTCATTTAGCAAATATTTATTGTGCTAAGTAGGATTCTAAGGGATGGGATTATAGAGGGGAATAAAAGTCAAAAGTTCTGATCCTCATGAATCTCATATTTTTGATAATGCCTTCGGTGTCACAATTGTTCAGCACTATGGGTTAAAAAAAATAATAAAGGTTTCCTGCAGTACTGTAAGAAGAGTGAAATCTCTTCCCTCGGCTATAAACAAAAGTAACCTACTCAACTTTCTTGAACTTCTCTTTCCTATTGAAGAATTGGAATAATTAGTGTTTCTACATCTCCTAATATTGATAAGAGAATTAAATGCAGTAACTCTAAGGAAGTACTTACATTGTACTTGGCACTCTGTTATTTATTAACTCTTATTATACTGTTTCTTTCTGCAGCGAAGAAAGAGACTGGGCCTGAAGGAATGCAACTAGTTCGTAGAATTTTTAAGGTTAATAATAAGGTCAAAAGAGTATGTTTCGTCTGTTTTGTGAAAATGCGGTGGTCAAGTATTTTTTAAGTATTTTAGATTCCAGTTCGTTAACATGACAGTGTAGTATTAGTTTCAGGTGTACAATACAGTGATTCGAATATGTTTTGATAAATATGTCATAAGTGAACATATACCCACATACATTTGTTTAAATGTATTTATTTGTTTACATATATCAGTTTTCAGTGATTTAAAAGATTTAGCAACCCAAACTATATAGAGTGGTGAGAGTAGCAGTTACTGGCAGGCACTAAAACATGCACGTGGGGAGAGTGTAACTCCAACTATTAACTATGCCTTGTAGCAAAATGAAATTAACAATAAAAATGAAATTTGTTTTCATCTACACATGTACACCAAAATTTACAAGGTTCAGTTTAACCATACTATTCATTGTGGTCTACATAAAGGTTAATTTAAATAATAAAATTACCAGGACTTACAGCACAAATATAAAAGCTAATCAGAATAATTATTCTTTTTGTAAGAGGATGAGGAACTTTATACCTTTAGTTAAGCTGGTGGGTGGTAATTTTTCCCTATAGCATAACTGATGACTTTTGGCAGGTTTTACATCTGCTTTGAAAATATACTGGATGGAGGCGCTTAACCCCTCAGGAAAGGATATGCAGAATTGATACATTTAAGTTCCACATTCAGATCATTTAAAAAACTGCATATAGGAAGAAGCTGGGTGGGACGACAGTGAAATGGAGAGTAAAAACCAAGTTGGTCCAGGGTGTCCTGCAGGCTGTAAAATGCAGTTTAATCAGCGTGCCATTTTTGTTGTTGTTGTTCAAGTGATTTTAATTATTGGAATGCACAATTTTTTTAATATGCAATAAAAAGTCTTAAAACCTGAAAAAAAAAACGTGCATATATATCTGGGGGGCTTAATGATTTATCCCAACCTCCTTTTTTTTTTTTTTTTTTCCAGTGTTAATGGTCTTGTAATTGTACGACACATTTCCATGGACACGGCTCTAGCTCCTTCCCTCTTACTCCTTGCTGAACCCAGGGCGTAATTTTAATTGCCAACTGTTGGTCATAATGGGAATTTTGGACCCGTCACTTCCGGTGGAGACATGTTGAAGTCTCGCCTGGCGAGACCGTGAGGCCGTGGGGTAGTCAGCAGTCGTTTCTGAGGTACTTTTCCGTCTTTTAGAGAGGCAAGTCCTTTGTAACCCAAAAACAAAATATGTGTAAGTTATTACTAGTTCATTATACCTTAACCTTAAGAGTAGTGTGTTGCTATTTTAGCTGTCAGCAATTAACAGGCTTCTATTAATTTCGTAACCGATTTTGTGTGTGAACATTTTCTCTATTGACCCTCGTTCAGTGTTTGAAGTTTTCCACTTAACATGCTATTTTTGTCCGCCTTTCACGTTTTTATATTTCTTTTATATATTTTATATATTTCTTTGTTTCTTTTTCTTTATATCTGTTTTGACTTTCTCTTTGATTCATGTTTGTCCGTCTATTCTGTGGTTTAGTGCTAACGTGGACTCTCAAGATATTTCTCTTAATATTTTTCTTTTCCAGCTTTTCTTGTGATTTCTTTCATGTTTATCATCTTGTTACTTTTGACTTTTGTCTGTATGCTTTGTTTTTCTATTAATCTAATTTTGAATCTCTGACTTTTGTCTACCCATTTTTTGTGTTCATCTGTTCCCATTTTTCTGTCTCCTGGTTTTGTTTGTCTTTTTTGTTTGTTTGTTTTGTTTTTTAAATGCTTCTGAGTCGTAGTAGGGATCTTTGTTTCTTTCCGTTAAAGTCATTTAGTCTTTTCATAAACTTGTCCCCTCCAGTTCTTGAAGTGTTTTGTTTCTTTGTTTTCTTTTCACTCATTCTTTCCCTAGTTCTATCTTTAGGGAAAGAGTTCTCCACAGATAGAAATTTTGCCTTGTGTATCTGTGTTGTTCAGACTACGTGTACTGACTCTCTTATCTCTATTTCGTTAATCTTTCATTTTTTATCCCTAGGCAGTGCAAACTGTTTATATCCTCTCTCCTGGAATGCCTGTGACTTCCTTTAAGGTTTCTTATGCTTCCTTCCGGCCCCTAATTTCCTCTTCTGCCTTTCTTTCTTGCATTTCTTTTTCTGAGTCTTTTGTGTTTTCATTTTCTTTGTAAGGATATCTTTACTTCTTCATGGATGCTTTTTAAAAATGTCTTGTTGGGTTTCTGTTGCCCTGTATATTTGTTTTTGTGTACTGTAGTGTTGCTACCCTTACCTCCCTTGAATCTCTCTCATGTTTATCCATATATTCATTTCTATCATAGTGTATTTATGCCTTTCTCATTATGTGAGTAAATATTACTTGCCTTGCTTTTTCTTTTGTTTTCTTTCTGGTTTCCCCTTTCCTTTTCCTATATACCCTTTCTCTCTTATTGCTTCTACTTTGTCTCCCCCCCCGCCCTTAAAATCTCATTAAACTTAACTCTTTCTGCCTGTGCATCAGTTTTTACTTATTTATTTTCTCATTTTGCATCTTCAGTTTGAGACTTGCTAGATTTTCTGGACCTTTTTAATGGATGTTTCATGAGAGTCCAGAGATTCTTTTGTTTACAGTTACATTCCAAAACACCTGACTGGTACACAGTAAACAAATGTGTTATGTTCTGCCTTTTCTAACTTTCTGTACTTCATTTCTTCCTGTCTGATTGATACCTCTTTTAACTATTTCTGTGCTTTGTGTTTGTCTTTTTTTTCCTTAGGCTAGCTCTTTGTTGCAGCAGGTTGCAAAATGTACTGATATAGGTGCCTTGCATGATTTGTTTTGTTTTGTTTTTCTTTCACTCTGTATTTTCATTTTCTGTCTCCGAGTTTCTCTCTTTTTCATTTTTTTCTCTCTGCTTCCCATTTTCTCTTGTTCTCTAATCTTTAGTGTTTCTTTCCCATATTTGCCCTCTTCACATTATTCTAAAAAACTCTTTCACAGTCATTTTCTCATTTGCTACTATGTTATTATTGAAACTCACTTCTTGTTTCACTTTTTTTTCCCTTTGCTCTTGGCTATTTTCCTCTTTTTGTTTTGATGGTTTATTTTTTTTTCATTGTCTTTATTTTCATGTTTTCAAAATATTTCACCCTCCTGACCTGGCAATTAGTGTTGTCCATTTCTCTAGAGATTATGTATACTTGCTGATGGTCTTTCTTCATCTGCTTCTGTGTACTATTAAGAAAAAAAAGATTAAAATATAGCAGCAAGGGTCAGGAGCCCCTTAAATGCTTTTCTTGTGTATCTCTCTCTTTTTATTAAAGATTTCATTTATTTATGCATGAATGGGGTGGGGGGTGGGCGCCTGGGGGCAGAGAGGAGGAAGAAGCTCCACTCCCTGCTGTGCAGGACCATGGAATTGCCACTTGAGCCAAGCACAGATACTTAACTGACTGAGTCACCCAGGCACCCCTTGTTTATCTCTTTCTGATCCTTATCTTCCTCCTTTTAACCAACTTCTTAAATCTAGTAGACAGAATTATAAACTGGATTTTTTTTTTTTTTAATTTTACAGGACTTAATGTAAAAATGGCTGAGGAAGACTCATCATCATCTTCATCTGCTACTGCCTCTCAGGAACAAGAACAACTTAAAAACAGAAACTTGATAGTTTTCTCTGTGACTGCAGACCATCACACAGATAACTTGACTGAAGCCTCCACAACTCTGTCTAGTTTTGCCAGTATCAAGCTTAGCACTGGCTCTGTCAAGAAATTAGTAATCAAAAGCTTTAAAGGTAACATAATGATCATTTTATTAAGATTTCAGTTTTAGGGGCGCCTGGGTGGCTCAGTCGGTTAAGCGACTGCCTTCGGCTCAGGTCATGATCCTGGAGTCCCAGGATCGAGTCCCGCATCGGGCTCCCTGCTCGGCAGGGAGTCTGCTTCTCCCTCTGACCCTCCTACCTCTCATGCTCTCTGTCTCTCATTCTCTCTCTCTCAAATAAATAAATAAAATCTTAAAAAAAAAAAAAAAAAAGATTTCAGTTTTAGCTGCTCATACCCTATTGCTGCTTTTTTATTTTAAATTCAGAGAGATGGAGTTCTATTTTTTGAGGCACAGTTAATTTTTAGAAGATTTAGGAACATTGTTTTGCACTCTGAAGACCTGAGTCCTGGCCATGATATAACCATGGAGTAACTTTTGACCTTTGGAAAATCACTCCATGCTTCACTTCTCTGTTTCCCTCTAAAATACATTTTAAGTTCTCTGTTTGACTTTGAAATACCACTGTCAGCTGCCACACCTTTGTAGATTATATTGCTTCCCATCTTCTTAGTGAGTGGATTTGTAATATTACTGAAAAGTTGTCTTACGTAGGAAGTAAAAAGGCAACAATTCAAATTTTTGATAACTTATAGAACATATGGTGAAAAATTATGCACTTGGATATAAATAATGAAATCATAATAAGATCCACTACTCAGAGTGGATGCATTTTAGCATTTAAAAAATTCTGAGGAGGGGCGCTTGGGTGGCTCAGGTCTTGATCCCGGGGTCCTGGGATCGAGCCCCGCATCGGGCTCCCTGCTCGGCGGGGAGCCTGCTTCTCCCTCTCCCACTCCCCCTGCTTGTGTTCCTTCTCTCACTGTGTCTCTCTCTGTCAAATAAATAAATAAAATCTTTAAAAGAATAAATAAAAAATTCTGGGGAAATATTAGTATAAAAAATTAGAAACTCAACAGAATTATAGAATCAGTTTTTTTAATGTCAAATTTGTAAAACAAAACCCTTAGGTGGGTATTTTTGAATTTTAAAAACCAACATTTTTGGTAGCTGGTTGCTCGTTTTTAGTTTACAGAGTTTAAAGAACATATACCAACCTTGTTGCTGTCTTTGTCAGGAAAAAATTTAACTTTTTCTATTTTAATTAGTATTATTAAATAACTCTTGTATTCAGTTCTTTTCTGCTTATAAGTACAGCTCTTCCTTGTAAGTAAAATAACAAATATTACAAAATTTCTGTTTAATGTGCCACATTTTCTAGAACTTTCCAAAAATAAATATTTTTAACATTTTGCCCCCTTGTTTTTTATCCAGAACCTAGTGCATGCTGGATTTATTATGCAGAAGTTTGACTATAGATTGTTAAAGTGTAAAAAAGCAATCTTTAGGAAGTAAATAATATTTCAAATAACGTGAATTTTTGGAATTCACATTATAGTCATGCATTATTGATTGAAAGAAAGTTTGAATTTCCAATATTTTTTAGTATATTTTAGTATTTTTAGGATAAATTTCAGTAACTGGAATGCCCTGGTCAATGCATATTGTTTTTTTTGTCAATATTAGTAATTAAAATTTGTATTTTCATATTTATAGCTTAACTAAGTTAAATACCTATTACAGTTATTTAAATAATTTTGACTAATTTCATATTCCTACATGAAAGATACAAAAAATTTGTTTCAGATTTTAAAACATTAAACACAAATTTAGAAAATATTCTGGTGCAGTATTGCAGTATTTCTCTTGATCATCATCATCAAATATATGACTTTCAATTTTTTTTGCTGACTTTTTTATATTAACTCATAGATTTGAGGAAACACTTCTTTCATGATATAATAATGTTTTTCAGGGTTTTAAAATAATCATTCTTTTAGGGAAAAATTTGTATAATAGTAAATTTATTGAGAGCAGGAGAGAATATGATATATAAAAAAGAGAGACCTGAGGTGCCTGGGTGGCTCAGTCAGATGGGCGTTGAGCTTTTGATCTCAGTTCAGGTTTTGGTCTCAGGGTCTTCAGTTTAGGCCTTGCCTTGGGCTCCATGCTGAGTGTGGAGCCTACTTAAAAAAAAGAAAAGAAAAGAAACCTAATTTTGAAGTTATTCTTTGCCTAACAAACTACCAAAGAATTTTGAAATAAAAATACCAATTTTTCTTAAAGATGCATATTTCTGGTTTGATGTTTTGCCTTCTAGGTGGCCTAATTTATATAAATATATATGTGTAATAAATACATATATTATGACATATATGTTATGTATATATATGTAATATAGCACTTAACTATGTGTATATATCGTTTCCCTTCCAAATCTTGGATTTTGGTTGTTTTCTGGCTCAGTTAATTTGTGTTTAATTTTGTATTACTGTTTTTCTTGTTGTAGATTCACTTTATTAGGCTTCACCAACTTATTAAGTAGAAACTTGTCATTTAATTGGAACATTATTTTTGTTTAGTAATTTAAGCATGGAAGTTTCTTAGTTTTTGTTGAGACTCTCTTTTATTAATTCTGTGCTCATATATTTACTGAGTTGAAATTCACGTAGCATAAAATTAGACATTAACTGCTTTAAAGTGTACAGTTGTACACTTAGTGACAATATTGCGCACTACCACCTCAGCCTAATCCTGAAACATTTTTTAAAGATTTTATTTATTTATTCATTTATTTGAGCGAGAGAGTAGGGGGAGGGGCGGAGGGAGAGGGACAAGCAGACTCCATACCGAGCATGGAGCCTGACTTGGGGCTTGATCCCAGGACCCTGAGATCATGACCTGAGCCAAAACCAATAGTCAAATGCTTAACTGACTGTGCCACCCAGAGGCCCCCAATTCTGAATTAAATAATTTTAATCATTTTCATTTAATAAGTTCATTTTAATCACCTTAAAATGGAACTCCATATTCATAAGCATTATCATTTCCCTGTCTGTCCTTTTCCCTTCCTTCCTATCCTCTACCAGGCAGTCAGCAGTTTGCTTTCTGTCTCTATGGATTTACATATTCTGGATGTTTGATATAAATGAAATCATTCTACAAGTGACCTTTTCTGACTGGCTTCTTTCCTGTAGTATTGTGCTTTTGAAGTTCATTCATGCTATAGCATGTGGGAATGCTTAATTTTTATGGCTTAAGTAAAATTCCATTATATGGACATACGTGCTGCTCTGAACATTTATGTGTAGGATTTTGTATGAATGCCTGTTTTTAGTTCTTTTGGCTACATACCAAAAAGGGAATTGTGAAGTCATATGGTAATTTTATGTTTGTCATTGAAGAACTGTTAAACTTTTCCACATTGTCCACACAATTTTATATTCCCACCAGAAATGTACAGGGGTTCCAATTTCCCTGCATCCTCTCAAAAACTTGCTATATCCTGCCTAGTGGGTGTGAAGTGATATGTCATGGTTTTGACTTATATTTATCTATTTACTTATTATGTTGAGCAACTTTCCATAAGCTGCTTGGTCATTTGTATATATTCTTGAAAATGTCTGTTCAAATCCTTTGCCTAGTTATTAATTGGGTTTATCTTTTTTGTAACTGAGTTGCAAGAATTTTTTATTCTAGGTACTTGATACTTATCAGTTATATGATTAGCAGATATTTTCTTGTAGCCTGAGGGTTGTGTTTTTGCTTTCTTGATTTTCCTTTGATGCACAAAAATTTTACATTTTAACTTAATGAGCTCTCAAATAAGTTATCTAATGTTGCCTGTACCTTGGTGTCATATATGAATTTATTGCAAGATTCAAGGTCATGAAGATTTATCCCTGTATTTTCTACTAAAAGCTTTGTAGATTATGCTTTAATATTTATATTTAGGCCTTTGATTTTGAATTATTTTTTGAATATATTAAGATAGCAGTTTTTCTTCACTCTTTTGAATGTGGGTGTCTTGTTGTCCTAGCACCATTTGTTGAAGAGACTATTTTTACCGACTGTGAATGGTCTCAACATACCTGTTTAATTTGTCTTAAATGTATGATGATATTACATTTTATAGTATTTTGACATTCTCTTCCAAACTTTTGCTCCATAATCTTTTACTTATTAGCTAAACCTCTGATACTGGAAAATTACACTGAAGAAACTTGGCAAAAATTAAAAGAAGCTGTACAAGCTATCCAGAACAATATCTCTGTTAAATACAGCTTGGAAGAACTCTATCAGGTATGTGTTATTTTTGGATATAAATACTCAGTAATCATAATGGAGTCAGGATTTATATTAATAATTGTATTTGCTTGAATCTGTTTTATCATCATGCATTGTAATCATGGAATCCATCATAGTTTACAATCATGCAGTTCAGTTTCTCTATTTATATTTGGTGGATTTATTTAGCTACAATTATGCTGCATACACTTGCTTTTATATATATATTCTCATTCTTCAGGTTATTTTAATTCAGTTTAATTTAGCAGGGTTTTGTGTACATTTTTCTTATTTTAAGAAGAGTCTAGAATGGCTTTTTGTTAAAATTGGAGAGAAATATAATTTGTTCTTTATTGTTAAGAGTCTCTTAAGTTTGTTTCCCTATTTCTTTTCCCCCCCTTTCCCATAAGTTTGTCTGTTTTCTTTCCTAAATTCAACATATGAGTGAGATCATGTGGTATGTGTCTTTCTCTGCCTGACTTATGTCACTTAGCATGATACTCTCTGGCTCATTGTTGCAAAGATTTCATTTTTTTGATGGCTAATTTTCTATTGTAAATATACCATATACTTTTTTTTTTTAAGATTTTATTCATTTTTTAGAGCGAGCGAGAGAGAAACAGCATGAGAGGGGAGAAGGTCAGAGAGAGAAGCAGGCTCCCCGCCGAGCCGGGAACCTGATGCAGGACTCGATCCCAGGACCCCGCGACCATGACCTGAGCTGAAGGCAGACGCTCAACCATCTGAGCCACCCAGGCGCCCTACCACATCTTTATCCATTCATCAGTCGATGCACATTTGGGCTCTCTCTGTAGTTTGGCTACCGTTGATAATGCTGATAAACATCAGAGTGCATGTACCCCTTTGAATCTGTATTCTTGTATCTTTTGGGTAAATACCTAAGAATGCAGTTGCTAGATCATTAGTTCTATTTTTAACTTTTTAAGGAGACTCCATACTGTCTTCCAGAATGGATGCACCAATTTGCATTCCCACCAGCAGTACAAGAGGGTTCCCCTTTCTTCACATCCTCACCAACTCCTGTTGTTTCTTATGTTAATTTTAACCATTCTGACAGGTGTGAGGTGATATCTCATGGTGGTTTTGATCTGTATTTCCCTGATAGTGATGTTCAGCATCTTTTCATGTGTCTGGTAGCCATCTGCATGTCTTCTCAGGAAAAGCATCTATTCATTCTTCTCATTTCTTAACTGGCTTCTTTGTTTTTTGGGGTGTTGAGTTGGTAAGTTCATTATAGATTTTGGATACTAACCCTTTATTAGACATCTCATTTGCAAATATCTTCTCCTCTTCTATAGGCTGCCTCTTAGTTTTGCTAATTGTTTCCTTTGCTGTGCAAAAGCTTTTTATCTTGGTGAAGTCACAGTAGTTCATTTTTGCTTTTGTTTCCCTTGCCTCTGGAGATATGTGTAGTAAGAAGTTGCTGTGGCTGAGGTCAAAGAGGTTGCTGCCTGTTTTTGATTGGTTTCTTGTTTCACATTTAGGTCTTTCATCAGTTTCGAATTTATCTTTGTTTATGGTGTAAGAAAGTGTTCCGATGTCATTCTTCTGCACGTGGCTGTCCAGTTTTCCCGACACCATATGTTGAAGAGACTGTTTTTTTTTTTTTCCACTTGGTATTCTTTCCTGCTTTGTCGAAGATTAGTTGACCATAGAGTTGTGAGTCCATTTGTAGGTTTTGTCTTCTGTTCCTTAACCTGTTTGTCTGTTTTTGTGACAATACCATTCTGGTTTTTTTTGTTGGTTTTTAGTACCCTACTGTCTTGATGACTATAGCTTTGTAATATAGCTTGAAAACTGGAATCATGATGCCTCCAGTTTTGTTTGTTTTTCAGGATTGCTTTAGCTATTCAGGATCTTTTGTGGTTCCATATAAATTGTAGGATTGTTCTAGCTCTGTGGAAAATGCTGGTGGTATTCTGATAGGGATTGCATTAAGTGTCTAGATTGCTTTGGATACTACAGACATTTTAACAATGTTTATTCTTCCAATCCATGAGCCTGGGGATGCTTTTCCATTTATTTGTGTCTTCTCCAGATTCTTTCATAAGTGTTCTATAGTTTTTAGAGTATACATCTTTTACCTCTTTGGTAATATATCTTACTCTTTTTGGTGCAATGGCAAATGGGATCAATTCCTTGATTTCTTTTTCTGCTGCTTCATTATTGGTGTTGGGAAATGCAACAGATTTCTGTGCATTGATTTTATATCCAGTGACTTTGCTGAATTCATGTATTAGTTCTGGCAACTTTTGAGTGGAATCTTTTGGGTTTTCTATATAGAGTACCACCATGTCATCTGCAAATAATGAAACTTTGACTTCTTCCTGCTGTCTTGGATGCCTTTTCTTTTTTCTTTATCTCTCTCTCTTTTTTTTTTTTCTTATAGCTGAAGCTAAGTCTTTCAGTACTATGTTACATTCTTGTCTTGTTCTTGACTGTAGAGGAAAGGCTCTTAGTTTTTCCTCATTGATAATGATAATATTTGTGGTCTTTTGTATATGGCCTTATGATGTCGAGGTGTGTTCCATCTATACCTATTTTGTTGAGGGTGTTTTAAAGAATGGATGCCATATTTTGTCAAATGCTCTTTCTGCCTCGATTGAGAGGATCAGTATGGTTCTCTTCCTTTCCTTTATGAAGGTGGTGTATCCTGTTGATTGATTTGCAAATATCGAATCACTTCTTCAGCCCAGGAATAAATCCCACTTGGTAATAGTGAATAATTCTTTTAATGTACTGTTGAATTCAGTTGGCTAGTGTCTTGTTGAGAATTTTTGCATCCATGTTCATCAGGGATATTGACCTGTAATTCTCCTTTTTCATGGGATCTTTGATTTTGGAATCAAGTAACGCTGGCTTCTTAGAAGGAATTTGGAGGTTTTCTTTCCATTTCTATTTTTTGAAACAGTTTCAGAATAGGTATTACTTTTTCTTTAAATATCTGGTAGAATTCCCTTATAAACCATCTGGCTCTGGACTTTTGTTTGTTGGGAGATTATTGATTACTGCTTCAATTGCTGGTTATGGATCTGTTCAAATTTTCTATTTCTTTCTGTTTCAGCTTTGGTAGTTTGTATGTTTCTAGGAATTTGTCCATTTCTTCCAGGTTACCCAGTTTGTTGGCATATAATTGCTCAGAATCTCTTATAATTTTTGTATTTTTGTGATATGGTTGTGTTTTCTCCCCTTTCATTTGTGATTTTATTCATTTGGTTCCTTTCTCTTTTCTTTTTGATAAATCTGGCTAGAGATTTATCAATTTTATTAATTCTTTCGTAGAATTGGTTCTTAGTTTCATTAATCTGTTCTGTTTTTTGTTGTTGTTTCTCTGTCATTTATTTCTGCTCTAATTTTATTTCCCTTCTTCTCATGCCTATATAGGCTTTATTTTCTCTTCTTTTTCTAGTTCCTTTCGGTATAAGATTAGGTTCTGTATTTGAGGTAGTTCTGTATTGCAATATGTTTCCATCTTAATACTGCCTTGGCTATATCCCAAAGGTTTTGTACTGTCATATTTTCATTTTCATTTGCTTCCATGTGTACTTTTTAATTTCTTCTTGAATATCCTAGTTTTTGGGGCACCTGGTTGGCTCAGTTGGTTAAGTGTCTGACTCTTGATCTCTGCTCAGGTCATGATCTTAGGGTCATGAGTTCAAGCCCCATATTGTACTTAAAAAGAAAAAAAGCCATTGTTTTCTTGTTGACTTTCTGCTTAGATGACTTGTCCATTGTTGTGAGTGGGATGTTCAAGTCCCCTACTCTTATGGTATTATTTTCAATGCATTTGTTTATCTTTGTTATTAATTGATTTATATATTTTGGTGTACCAAGTTGGGGCATACATATTTACCATTGTTTCATCTTCTTGATGGATAGACCCCTTAGTTATGATACAATACTCATCTTCATCTCCTGTTGTCATCTTTAAAATCTAGTTTGTCTGATATGAGTATGGCTATTCTGGCTTTCTTTTGAAGTCCATTTGCATCATTAGGTGGTTCTCCATCCCCTCCCTCACTTTTTCTCTGCAGGTGTCTTTAGGTCTAAAATAAGTCTCTTGTAGACAGAATATAGATGAATCTTGGTTTTTTTGGTCCATTCTGATACCCTTTGTCTTTCAGTGGGAACATTTAGTCCATTTACATTCAGAGTAATTATTGAAAGTTACGAATTTAGTGTTATTGTGTTACCTGTAGAGTTGGGGTTTCTGGTGATGTTCTCTGTTCCTTTCTAGCTAGTCTTTGTTGCTTTTGGTCATTTTTCCCCAAACTGTCCCCTTTAATATTTATTGTGGGGCTGGCTTAGTGTTTACAAACTCCTTTAATTTTTGTTTGTCAGGAAATTTATCTCTCCTATTCTAAATGACAGCCTTACTGGATAAAATATCCTTGGCTGCGTGTTTTTCCCATTCAGCAGGTTGAATATATCCTGCTACTGCTGTGAATCTGATCTGTCTACCCTTGTAAATTAAGGACTGTTTTCCCTTGCCATTCTCAGGATTCTTTTCTTGTCTGTGTATTTTGTGAATTTGACTATGATTGCCATGGCAATGGTTGGCTTTTGTAGAATTTAATGTGAGTTTGATATCTGTATCAAAATTATTTGATTGATATCTTCTGGATTTTGATATCTGTATTTGATAGCTGTAATTTGCTCAAATAGGGGTGCCTGGATGGCTCAATTGGTTAAGTGTTTGACTCTTGATTTTGGCCCAGGTGATAATCCCACGGTAATGAGATCAAGCCCCACACTGGAGTCTGTGCTGGTGTGTTTAGCCTGCTTAAGATTCTCTCTCTCCTTCTCCCTCTAACCGCCTTCTGCCTCCTCCCCCCCCACCACTTGTCTGCACATTCTCTCTCTGCTATCTTAAAAAATATTTTTGCTCAAATAAACATTCTGCCCCTTTTTCTCTTTTGCATCTCCTGGGACTCCTGTGATATGAATATTATTCCATTTTAATAAGTTGCTGAGTTCATTCTGTACATCTACCTTCATGATTCTTTGTTTCCCTCTTCTTTTCATCTTATATTTCATAATTTTATCTTCGTACCAGTGATTAATTCCTCTGATTCATCCATCATCATGATGACATCCATTTGGGATTGCCTCCCAGTCCTAGCATTTTTAATTTTGGCCTGACTAGGTATTCCCTAGTGTCTTCTATGCCTATTTGAAGCCCAGCTAGTATCCTTATAATTGTTGTTTTAAATTCTAATTTAGATATTTTACTTATATCTGTATTGATTAAATCCCTGACCATCATTTCTTCCAGTTCTTTCTTTTCGGCTGAATTCTTTCATCTTGTCATTTTGGAGGGGAAAAAAAAAGTAAAATGTAATTAAAATTTTAAAAAATTTCAGAAAGAAAGCAAACAAACTAGTCTCCTTGTTACAAGAAGCTTCCAAGGGTCATTTCCTCTGTTTATAGATATGCAGCTTTGTTCTAGAAGACTTCCAGTTGAGTTCGTGGGTGTTCAGAAAGAGTTGATATTTATCTAGCTGTGTTCGAAGGAGGCTAGTTAGGGTGCCCTCCTTCTCTGCCATCTTAATCCCCTCCTCTCAGAGGTGTTTTGTTTTGTTTTGTTTTTTCTTAATTCAAAACTTCCAGTTGTATTATGACAACTCTGGAGATCGGCTTCTGCTCTTTCCCACAGTTTGTTCTACTGCTTTGGGTGACAGGTTTTTTGTTTGTTTGTTTGTTTTTTAATCACTTTTCTAAATTATTTTTGTAAAGACTGTATTTCTTTGTCATGTGTTGTCATTGGATGTCCCTGTTCCATTAGCTTAGTGGTTAGCTAACCGCTAAGCATATTGAGATATACTTAAATAATACAGCCAAAAAACAAAACAAAAATTTTTCTCTGCTTTTGAAGATTACAGTTGTATTGGGGCATTCATTCATTGCTTAGCCCTGCTATTTACAACTTTTAGACTTCTTTCGTTATATTTGGGTATATCCTTAATGTAAACCTAAAGTGAATTTAGGGTCTCTTCAGCTCTTTTCTGAGCATGTTCTAGGATATATGTGGCCTTCTTGATTTTTCTGGCATACACAGGAACTTTCAAAGCACTAATTTTTTGGTATTTCTTTTCCAACCTCTGATGCTTTCTAGGATTTTCTTGTATGCTGCTCATCCTGTTTGTTATCTCTTGCCTGAGGTGACTAAGTCAGTATATTTAAATGCCTTTAAACTTTATGACAAAGTCCCCAGTTTGGTTCCTTCTGCCTGAAGATTCAAGGCAGAAAGCACAAAGGCAAAATCCAGAGTCAAAATACATTTATAGTTCTTTGCGAACAAGGTCTGTATTTCTCCCTGACTATAACCAGTAAACCATACTGGCAATTTTCACCATGGTAGGTGGGTAAGTTAATACCAAAAGGCTCTATTACTGAAATGTAGCAGGTTTTTTCTTCATTAAATGTTCCTTTGATTGCAGGGGTTTTGGTGAGGTTCCAGAACTCTGAAAAAATTGATTCTGATAGTTTTGCTGGCCTAATTTTTTTATTTAATGGAGAATTAGAGTTTTCTACCATTTTTGGTCACATCACTCCAGTGGTCAATTGAGTGTATTTTAATACAAACAAAATAGTTTGTTCTATTGTTTTAACAGGCATTTTAAGCACACTTGATAAAATTGTGTATGGTTGTAATTATTTTACACATTATTTTAAATTCTTATTTTTTTTTAATTTTAAACAAAGATAATCTTTTAAACATTCTGAAAGGTAAGACATGGTTTAACTTATGGTTTAGCCAACTAATTTCAGGGAATTATTTTAAATTTTCAAAAGTTAATTATGGTGAAGTCTGAATACTTAGACTTACTGCTTAAGAATGGGTTTGTACATAATAATTTGGATGGAAGAATTTTACATACATTTTCTTAGGCTTCCTGAATTATAAATTTTGAAATCTCTTTTTATCATTTAATGGTCATTAATATGTTAACACCATTCCTATTCATTTATTAATTCATATGAAAGAAGTTCATAATCAAGGACGCCTGGGTGGCTCAACTGGTTAATCCTCTCCCTTTGGCTCAGGTCATGATCCAAGGTCCTGGGATCGAGCCCCACATCAGGCTCTCTGCAGGGAGGCCTGCTTTTTCCTCTCCCACTCCCTGTTTGTGTTCCCTCTCGCTGTGTCTCTCTCTGTCAAATAGATAAGTAAAATCTTAAAAAAAAAAAAAAGAAGAAATTCATAATCAGTGGTCAGTATATCAGTAAATATGGAAGAAGTAATTTAAACTATATATTTTTTTCAACTTACAAATACACATTTTTAATTTTTCAGAGTGTTGAAAACCTTTGCTCCTACAATTTATCTGGAAACTTATATAAACAGTTGAAGCAGCTTTGTGAACAGCACATCAAGGCAGAAATTCATCAGTTCAAAGAGTATCCTTTTTCCCCCTTTGAATTGTTTTTCCTCTTTGAGTTTCCCCTTTGAATTTCCATGTCAGTATCTGTTGAATGGAATAATTAATTTGGCATATGGGATTAATTTTTTTTTTGATATCTTTATGTTTGTTTAAGACTTAGAGTGGCTTGGTCTATGGTTAGCATTAATCAGTTTTACCAAATATTGTCTTTTAGAAGTTATATCTTCCATTTGCAGAATGTGTGTTAGTTTTAGAATATAAAATTTTTCTTAACATTACTTCATGTATTCTTTGGATATTGGCCCTTTTCTAAAGAAAATGGATAAATGCTGGCAAAATCATTGCAGACAAATGGTAGCTTATAGAAATTATATTTTTAGTTAACAGGGTTATTATGGAATGTGTTAAATGGTCTAAAAACAAAAAAAAAATCCAAAATATAGTAACTCATGCTTTATTTAAAAACATGTTTGGAAATGCTTTTATGGTAGAAGTCTATTCTTAGTTCTTTAAAATTTCAATTGTAATTTACTGGTTCACCTACAATTGTAAAGTTTTTTTTCAAAGAGACAATTATATTTTAGATATAGTTGTGTTTAACATTAATTTGAGATCAAATGAGAGTCACAGAATATATCCCAGATTTAGCCTCACTAAATAAATATTACCTGAAATTATTAATTTATCATCTGAGGTTTGAATATAAAAGGGAATGTGCTGTAAAGGAATTGGAGCTATAACAAAGGGAATTATACTAAATTAGGTAAATAAGCTGTTTTAAATATTTCAACACAAGATATTTCTGTATTTTGAAGATGAAAATACGATGCAAATTGTGGTTGCTTTTCAATTTTGGTATAATAAAGTATGAGATAATATAACGTGTTAATACTATTACTATAAGTTTTAAATATTTATTTATTGTGTGAAAACAAAACTGTAAATTCAAATCTTCACTAATGGAAAGCATTTTTCTCAGTTTCTTATATAAAGACTAAAAGCTAGAATAGACTAAACTATTCATATTCCTTAAAATAGTGATAGGAATTTATATTTTTAAAATATAAAAGGGAGGGGCCCACATGAATTATGATTTGAAAGTATTAACTGATTGTTTTTTTTTAAATGTCTTTACTGGGGTATACCTGATATATGAAAAGCCACAGATACTTGAACATACGGTTCAATAAGTTTTGACATATTTGTACCCCTGGGAAGCCATCACCCCAGTCAACAGTGAACATACCCATCACCTCCAAAAGTTCCTCTTATTGTTTGTTGTCCCTGCCCCTGAGACCTAACAGGAGCTGGACATGGGTCCCCTCACTCTGATAGCAAAATCTTTGGCTGCCTCCATAAGAAGAAAAAGCTAACGCTCTATGCCTCTTGTGTAGCTTATCTTACAGGAATTCCAAGGGAGGGAGATGTGAACTTTGATTGTTTAAATGAATGTTTGGAGTTGTTAAACCCATTTTTACTCATTTCCAATTCTCACTCATATTGTCCTTAATCGTAGATGGCTACGACATCACAGTTTTCTAATTTTCACACTTACTTAAAAAAGTGATCATGAGTCTTGGCTCAAAATCAAGGCTGTGAACCATGCGACTCTCAGTCTCCTTAATGTCACACAGCACTGTTACATGACAAGATTCTCTGGGCAGCATAATTACCCCTTTCCATAACACTTCCAAATGCTCTGTTCAGAGCTTCAAGGGGAATCAGCAAAGAGGTGCCAGCTTAAGTGTTTTAAGTTAAAACCAAAAAAGTACATATTTTCTAAAACAGAATATCCATGAATATAATGATTGCCAATGTTAAGAATGTATGAGCATATTTTAAAATCTTACAAATTTAATTACATTATTTATAGAGACTGTGAACTTGCCACAAAAGTAAAAGTCTATGATACCACATTTAGGCTATCTTTGTGGGGTTTTGATCCAGTTTAAAGGATTGTGTGTCAGGGGAAACAAGCATGCTATTTATGTTTGTTACTCCATGCAATATTTAACAAGCTAGGCTGGAAAATACTTCCTGGAAAATTCTTACTCGTTAAGATATAGTTTACAGGTTATCATTTCTTTCAAATTTTCTAGGCTCTTCTCTCTTTATACCACTCTGGTTTTCTCTTGTTTCTCTTTTGGTTTCTCCCATCTGTTTATGTAAGTAAGTTTGAATAATACATAAAGGTGTATTTAAATTATTAATGCTGTGTTTCCTTTTACAGATGATGAATTCTTTACAAATTTTTTGCGATATAATTGAGACATAACATTGTGCAAGTTTAAGATGTACAGGATGATGATTTGATGGATTTATATACTGTAAAATGATTACCACAGTAGCATTAGCTAATACCTTCATCACCTCTCCTAATTACTAGAACATTTAAGGATCTTATTAAATTTCAAGTGTTTTTCAGTATTCAGGGTGTTTAATTTTCATCACCATGCTTTACATTAGATCTCTAAAATTTATTTACATTATAAGTGAAAGCTCATATCCTTTGGCAATTACTGTTTTAAAATTAAAGTGATTAAAAACTTATTTCTTAACAAATTAAATTTTTATTACTAAATTAGTGTAACTGGAATTTAATACTTAAGAATTTTCTCATTTTACTTTTCTAGTACAGCAAATGTTAGTGGATAACACACTAGTGAAAATTCTTTGGTTTCATCAATACTTTTTAAAAATGTAAAGGGGACTTGAGAGAATGAGAACTGGTATTCTCATATATGCTCACGTTGCAATTAATTTGTACATAACCATTATATTCATAGTAAAGGATTCTCTTGTTACTGTGTCTTCTTTTTTTTTTTTTAAGATTTTATTTATTTGAGAGAGAGAGAATTAGAGAGAGAGAGCACATGAGAGCGGGGAGGGTCAGAGGGAGGAGCAGACTCCCTGCAGAGCAGGGAGCCCGAGGTGGGACTCGATCCTGGGACTCCAGGATCATGACCTGAGCCAAAGGCAGTTGCTTAACCAACTGAGCAACCCAGGCACCCTTACTCTGTGTCTTCTAATATAAAGCATAAGATCTTATATTTGTACATAGCCCTGGTCATAGTAGGTATTGCTATTAATTCTTCATATTTCTTCTCGTTTTATTATCTGCAACTCTAGCTCTCTTTTATTTTCAGTCTTCTAATCTCCTATTGTTTCTTCCAAGATTTGTTTGGCAAACTATATTTATCACTGATACTGATATATAAGCAGTTTTTACATAAGAATAAGCTATATGAATAAATTTTATTTGTATCAATCTCCATTAATCTTTGTTATTTAACAACTAGCAATGAAGAAAGAAAGTGAAAAATTTGAAAGGTTCTCTTTCCAAAATAAATAAATATATTACTGCCTATGTTTGATTTATAGATTGACAAGGATGTTTATAAATAATGTGCTTTTCTTAAGAATTAAGGTTTTATTAGATGGATAATAATTTAACCCAAAATCTTTCAGATATAATGTTTTACCTTTGTTTTATTTCTGACAGAGCATGATTAGGAACATTTTTCTGTTCCTAGATAGAACTTATGTTTTTCAAATTTCAATGTTGTCTTCCATTTGGTAAGGATACAAATAATTACTTGAAATATTGTTGTATATAATTTATGATCACTTTTTTATCTACTAAGTGAAAGAAGACATAATAAGATAAATTTATAAATTTTCAAAAATAATTTTGAAAATCCATGTTTCTCTTAATCATGAAACAAAAATGTTTTAAAATTATTTTTGATCACGCAGTAGCCCACCTTTAAGTGTTAATTTTTAATTTATCTCAGTGTTAATAAACTCTCTTATTTAGGAAACATACCAATTCTAAGATATATTCTAGGATAATGAATCACATTTTATATACTTTATTATTAAAAGACTAGAAAGTCAGTAAATTGACATTGAATTGTGCTAATTAAGGCTAAAAATCTAAAATAAGGCAAGTGTAGCAGCTTTGGAGTAATCCTAAATTTTATTTTTTTGTTATGAAGTTATGCATGACATCCAGTATACTTTATATACTCTGAAATCTTATTTATTCTGATTGATTTCAGACCATCAAAAAACAAATAGAAGAATTTAGCCAACTGTCGATAGAATAAACTTAATATCACAGCATATTTTGTTTTTCCTGTGGGTAGTGCATTATATATATGAAAGTATAACTGATTGCAAAAAAAAAATAATAAGCCAAAACTTACAGGGTTTCAAAAATATTTATTTAGGCAGGTTTTTTTTGTTGCTGTTGTTGTTTCAGGGACATGGGCCTTGAATTATTTAAATCATATATAATTTGTGATCAGAATGTTCACAGCAGGATCATAGATGGAATTCTTCTGTTCATTGAAAAAGAAAGAAATGGTGAAATGATAGATCGATGTCTGATTCAAAGGCTTTTAACTATGCTTTCTGATTTGCAGGTAAGTAATTTTTTAACTTTAATTAAATTGAAACTAATTTCTAATCTGATATTTTAAATACCAGTTTTAACTGAATTTTTAAATATATTCCATCTTAGATTTACCAAGAATCATTTGAGAATAAATTCTTAGAAGAAACAAGCAGATTCTATGCAGCAGAGGGAAGGAACATAGTACAAAAAAAGGAGGTATTTGAAATCAAGATGACCATTATAAGCTCTTTAATTATCTGTAGAACAGATCATTAAATCCTTGTGGAAGAACCATGTTTATAATTCATATATATGTTTTGATGTATTTTTCTTGCTGACACTTCAATTTTTTTTCTTCTCTTCTTGGTCAGTTGTGCTAAAGTTTTGTCAATTTTGTTGACCTTTTCAAAGAACCAGCTTTTGCTGTTTTTTTTCCTATTGATTTTTTCATTTCTGTTTCATTAAATTAACACACTATTATTTTTTGCTTGCTTCAGGTTTAATTTGATCTTTTTCTAGTGTCTTTAGGTAGAAAATTAGTTTTAAAAAGTTAGGTTATTGTTTTGAGATCTTTCTTTTTCTAATGTAGTTGTTTACAACTATAAATGGCCCCATAAGTAATATGTTAGCTGTGATCTTTAAATTTGAGTATGTTCTAGCTTCATTTTCAATCATGTTGAAGTATTTCCTAGTTTCCCTCTTGATTTCTTCTTGGACATACTAGTTGTTGAGAAATGTCATGTTTAATATCCACATATTTGTTAATTTCTCAAATTTTCTTTTTCCCCCACTTTCACTCCATTGAGATGAATGTGATGAAGGAATGAAAGAATTTTCATTCTTTTAAAATACATTCACTTGTTTTGTGGTTTGAGGGGGTCTGTCTTGCAGAATGTTCCATGTGTGCTTAAGTAGAATGTGTATTCTAATGTTGGGTGGTGTTTTGCAAATGCCTGTTAATTCTTGTTTAGTGTTGTTAAAGTCTTTTCTTTGCTGGTTTTTGTCTTGGTGTTCTATCCATTATTTATCTTATATATCATATATATCCTTTTATATATCACACATGTATATCCTGTGTATACTATATGTCACCAGCTATTGATGTCACCAGCTGTTGTTGAATTTTCAGTTTCTCTTTTCATTTCTGACAGCCCTTTGCTTCAAGTACTTTATGGTTTTGTTGTAGTTATATTAAATTTCAAACCACAGTGTTTCCTATTACAAATTATACTCTGTTTTATAATTCTTGGCATTCTGACTATATAGAAATGAACTGAGAATATAGCTGTGTCTTTATGAAACTAAACTGATAAGACAGGGATGTTTTTGTTTGCTTGCTTGTTTTGTTTGTAACTTTTGTGCTTTTTAAGTCCTATGATTCTTAGAAATAGGAAGCTTAAAATATTCTTTCAGATTCCAGGGTGTCTTTACCATATCAAGAAGCTCCTAGAAGAAGAAGTAGACAGAGTTAGAACCTACCTACCCCTTAACACACAGTAAGAATTATATATTATATAATTATATATATGATTATATATTTATTTACATTTTGAGATTTCTATTTAAACAGATAAATAATTATCATATGATAGGATGAAATCATAAATTTCTTTCCTTTTTTTGCTTAGTTCCTTCCTCCCTTCTTTCTCCATTTGTATCAAAGTAATGGGAATGCCTTATAAATAGAAATTTCTTAATAAGTTTATTTTTCAAGTTTTTGGTGAGCCAAATTAGGAAAATTAATTTTGGAAAATTTGTTGTTGATCTTGTTAAATTATAGATGAAAGAATATCTTGTATGTGAAGTCAATGTCTATTATAACCTAATCTCCTCAAGTTAAGTAATGATAATTACAAGTCATTTTTTTAAAATCAGGAGAAGTCCACGCAATAAAATTTAATCTTACTGAAGACCATTAAAACCATCAAAAATAGCAGTTTTTTGGCACTGATACATGAGTAACGATTTAAAACAAGAAGTCAAAGTTGATAACAAAGGCACTAACCTTTGGGGGAGCAGTTTTAACTCTCCAGTATGAGAATCTTTTAGTAATCTACAACTGTTCTTAACAGGAAGCTACTGATTGCTATTGTAGAAAAGCAGCTTCTAGGTGAACATTTATCAGCAGTTCTTCAGAAAGGTAAACAAGAACAGATGTGTTTAACAAAATAATGTTAAGGAAAAATAATTTTATTTTTTTTCAATTTTTAAATTTAATTATTGTGTTCTGTGTTATACGTCTTATTTGAAAATTATATATATGAAATGAAATATAATGTTTTTCTCATTTGCAAAAGCAGTTTGTGTCATGTAAATATATTCAGGGTTTTTTAAAGTTAAGAATACTAAATGACAGTTATATATATATACCTCAAAATAGTAATGTGATGAAGGGTTTTCTTCATTATTAAATGTATTACATTTTTCTGGTGTTTTAAAACTTTAGATTATAGGTCCTCTTGAGCACATGTTTTGCTTTTCTTCTGGTATTTTCCCATTCTTCACATAAGGTTAACATTTGTTCAACAAATATGTATTGAGTTTTTTTCTTCTTGGTGCAAAACAAGTGTACTTGATGCAGGGTGAATGCTTCTAGAAAGCCTTATTAAGTGAGTGCATGAGAACTAAAACCTGAAGTTGAAAAGAAGCACATCAATGAAAGAAGGAGAGTCTAGGGGCCCCTGGGTGGCTTAGTTAGTTAAGTGTCCTGGGACTCTTGGTTTAGGCTCAGGTTGTGATTTCAGGGTCCTGAGATCCCTGCCTCCATCCCCTCCCACTCCCCACTTCACACTTCCTGGCTCAGCGGGGAGTGTGCTTGAAGAGTCTTTCCCTTTGCTCCTCCCCCACTTGTGCACGCATGCTATCGGTCAAATAAATAAATAAATCTTTTTTTTTTTTTTTTTAAAGGAGAGTCTCAGTCTAGTGACCTCTGTCCAACAAAGAGATTTAGGCAAAATTAGGGTAAAAAGGGAAGGGCTGGTGTTGCTGAAGTATACTGAACAAGATTTTATTAGAGAATGATCAATGTTGGTTTTAAACTGGAGAGAGTACATGTAGATGATCACATTGGTCTCTTGAGCAGTTGGATTATATTGTAGATATGACTGAAATCTTTTGAGCAGAAAGAGCATGTAGGAGAATATTCTAGTAACTTTGCAGAGAGAGAGCCCTGGCCTTATGGTTAAGAAAGGAGAATGTCTCGTTAATTAAGGTAATTTTATTGTTGGGCAAGGACTTGATTTCATCTGTTAATCCAAACTGTTTTATAATTTTGAGATTTACTCTTATCCATGGTAAAATACTTGGTTATTATGTTTACTTATTATCACTTGAAGTGACTTATAAACAGATGAACTAAAATTTAACTATTTTTTTTACAAGAGAAATATGGAGTGGGGAAAACACAAATACTGAGTTTTTTCTGTGTTAGAAGTACATTCATATCATCAAAAAGAGATTCATTAAAAATAAAAAAAGAGATTTATTAAAAATAAATGACCTACTCGTCTCAGGGGCATCTTTATCCCTCCACACTGGGCAGTGCCTGTGCACATCTTTCTCACCCTCCTCCGAACTGTGTGATCTGGAGCGTGCAGACTGGCCCAGGCTGTGTGGCTTCAGCTGCAGCTTTTAGTGGCAGTATCAGGGGGCCTGCATACAAGCTGCTTGGCGCCTCACGCTGATCCTGATCCCTCAGTGACGCAGGGAGCAGTGATGTTGGGCAGCTTTGCGGCCTGGCATAAATGGATTTGGAAAATTTAGTTTGTAAGTCAAATTTGATTTGACTTCAGAAATACCCTTCAAAGTATTAATTTGATTTACTATATAAGGGGACTTGGAGGACTTCTCCTGAAATTAAAAAAATAGTTTTAGTAAAACAGATAAAAGTTTTAGCATTCATTTTCCTAAGCAACTTGAGCATAATCTAGGCATATTTATCAGTTCTGATGATCCTGAAACTCAGCCCTTTCTACACACCATGAAAATGCTATTTCATTCAACATCAACTTTTACACTTTACTGAAATCACAATTATTTAAAACCTTAAGTTGTTCAGGTTTATTTTAAAGCATAGGTAAAAAAAAAACTACAGAAAGGATTGACTAGATTTTACAATGGATTTGTGAATGGAAAAATACCCAAGGTTATTAGCACTGAATAAATATCCCTTTTAACTTTTATACACAAATATACAAGTATATGAGCATTTTTCTGTTAATTGGCTTTTAATTGGTGCTTTTTCTTGTTTTGCACTAATGGTTTGTGTTCTGTGAATAAAATAAATTAAGTTTCCTAACACTATTAGCACGAGAAGCTGATACCATTGATGGTTTACCAGCCTCACACCATTTTGGTCCTTAAATCTCAGATTGCCAAAATAGGAGGACTTATTTTTATTCTAAGAGTAGGCAAATGTTATATATTCTACTACATTTGCCTACTGTTAAAATAAAAATCCAGCAACTTTAAAAGGCATTCAGCTTTATAGAATTTGTTACTAATGTTTTTAAATCTCAGTTTGAAGAAATCACAGGAAAAAAAACAGGTGGATTTCTAGTGAAAAAAAGGTTGTCTTTGTTTATAGGATGAGAAGAGAATAAAACCAGAGAGGTCTTGAGTATGTGTATACAATCGAAATAAACCAGGAACTTGTTACCTTAAAAAAAAAAAAAAAAAGGCTTCTTTAGCTTTATTTGGTTGTTTAAATGAAAATTAATCAATTCACCAGATTACTGTTTAGTTTATGGAATAAATTGCTTATACACCATGTTTCCTTTTTAAAAGGAATGAACACTAACATTCTCTATGATGTAAATTGAACACAGAGCTTTGTGAAAGTAAGTTGAGGCCCCAAATGTAGAATATTTTTTAGATTTTTTTCCTGTTTTTAAGGATTTTTAAGGATTTCCTATTTTTAAGGATTTTAAGTCCTATTTCTAGATTCAAAAATTAATTCACTGCCAGGGTCCTACTTCATTTTTTAAAAATTGTGATATAATTTTTATACCATAAAGTTAATCTATTTTAACACATATAATAAAATAATGAAATTGGGCAGTCATCACCCCATGCATCTTAGAACAATCAATGACTTTTTAATGATTGACAATTTTCAGTTGACCATTAGTATTTATTTTGATAATTGGAAAGGTCCATGAAAATCCATAATCTAACATGTCATCATTATATCTTTTCTCATCTTATGTTTTTTTAATAAATTTAAGTTTAAAATACAGAAAAAAAATTATACTTCACACAAACCATACTAAAATGCTAACCTGATACTGTGGATTGATTAAAAATAGGAGTTTATCAACAACACAGTGAGGGGGCGCCTGGGTGGCTCAGCTGGTTAAGTGACTGCCTTCGGCTCAGGTCATGATCCTGGAGTCCCTGGATCGAGTCCCGCATCGGGCTCCCTGCTCAGCGGGGAGTCAGCTTCTCCTTCTGACCTTCCCCCTCTCATTCTCTCTGTCTCCCATTCTCTCTCTCAGATAAATAAATAAAAAATCTTTAAAAAAAACCCAAAACACTGGGAAGTGAGAAGTGAACTAAAGTAAAATAGATTTTTTAGATCTTTGAAGTTGAGGAATGCTCATAAAATTCTAAAGCCTTATAATATTGATCTTTACAGATATTATATGTTAAGTATGGTACATATAGTTCCAAGAAACAGAGTTGGCAGAAAGTTTCTTTGGACAGTGAGGGTTTATTCAGTTAATGATGAGTACAAAAAGCAACAGGTTGATATTAAAATATTCTGATGCTGAACAAATGACTTTTTAGAAACAAATATATTCCTGTCTATCCTTTGCATTCTGGGATTTTTATGTTTATTTATTTGTTCAGTGATTAAATTTGTTCATGTATTTGGATATATTGCATAGCATCCTTTTTGGACTAGATCATCTCTAACTTTCTTATTTCTCTTCCCATGTAGAAATCAATATCTGGTACTTAATCAGATATGTAATGTTTCTAGTTATTAACTTTTTCATTAGAAATTAAAATTTCTCATTTTTCTGCACACTAATTGTACTACAAATTTGTTTACTATATTATTTTTAATATAATATATATTTTGGGGCAATAATTTGAAATATGCAATGGTTTACAAAGACAGCAGTTATGAGAATGAAAAAACAATTGGTCCAGAGACATAAATTACTTTTTTAAATTATCCATCTGATTATTACTTAATAAAACTTACTGATATTACTCTCACTTGTAAAGTTTA
>NW_023270815.1:369434-371344 GCF_011800145.1 Mirounga leonina
ACAGACAGACAGACAGAAAGTAGCTTAGTAAATGCCAGAGGCTGGGATGGGAAGATAAAAGGAATGGCTGCTCAACGGGTGCTGGTTTCCACAACCATCACTGTTTAGCTCTGGAATATGTTCGTTATCTGCTAGAGAAATGCAGTACGCCTTGGAAGTGTCTCTCCTTATCTTCTTCCCAGATCCCTTGGCAACTACTCATCAACTTTCTGTCTATTCTGATTTGTCTGTTCTGTGTATTTCCTAAAACTGAATCATACAATATGTGGGCTTTGTTTCTGGATTCCTTTACTTAAGATGTTCATCATGTTGTGACACTCTTTCTTTACTTTTAGTGGCTGATTAATATTCCATTGCATATCTGCACATTATGCTTATCACTTCATAAGTGGACACATATTTGGATTGTTCCCGCCTTTTGGTTCCCACCTTTTTGGGGACAGGTATTGGGAATAGTTCTTCTTTTAAAATTTTAACTTCAATTCCAGTTAACGTACAGTGTAATATTAGTTTCAGGTGTACAGTTTAGTAATTCAGCACTTCCATACAACACCCCATGCTCATCACAACTACACTTCTTAATCCCCATTACCTATTCAACCCATCCGCCACCTACCATTCCTCTGGTTGCCACCTTGTTTGTTCTCTAGAATTGAGTCTTTCTTTAGGTTTACCTCTCTCTCATTTTTGCCTTTTGCTCATTTGTTTCGTTTCTTAAATTCCATATATGAGTGAAATCATATATTATTTCCTTTTCTCTGACTTATTTTGTGCTAACTCCATCCATGTCTTTGCAAATGGCAAGATTTCATTCTGTTTATGACAGTAATATTCCATTGTATATATATACTACATCATCTTTATCCATTCAAAGTCAGGGGACATGTGGGCTGTTTCCATAGTTTGGCTATTGTAAACAATGCTGCTGTAAACATCAGGGTGCATGTATCACTTTGAATGAGTGGTTTTGTATTATTTGGGTAAATACCTAATAGTGCAATGGCTGGGTCATAAGGTAGCTCTATTTTAATATCTTGAGGAACCTCCATACTGTTTTCCAGAGTGGCTGCATCAGTTTGCATTCCCACCAAAGAGGGTTCCACATCCTCATCAACATAAGTTGTTTCCTGACTAGTTAATTTTAGCTGTTCTGACTGGTGTAAAGTGGTCTCATGGTTTTGATTTCTATTTCCCTGATGATGAGTGAGTTGAGTGTCTTTTCATGTGTCTGTTGGCCATCTGGGCGTCTTTGGGAAAATGTCTGTTTGTGTTTTCTGCCCATTTTTAATTGGATTATTCATTTTTTGGGGTGTGGAGTTTCAAGTTCTTTATATATTGTGGATACTAACCCTTTATCAGATATATCATTTACAAATACCTTCTCCCATTCTGTAGGTTGCTTTTTAGTTTTGTTGTTTCCTTTGCTCTGCAGAAGCTTTCTTTTTTGATGAAGTCCCAGTAGTTTATTTTTGCTTTTCTTACCTTGCCTCAGGAGACATATCTAGTAGACAGTTGCTAAGGCTGATATCAAAGAAGTTACTGCCTGTGTTCTCTTCCAGGATCTTAATGGTTTTATAGCTCACATTAGGTCTTTCATCCATTTTGATTATATTTTCATGTATGGTGTAGGAAAGTGGTCCAGTTTTATTCTTTTCCATGTTGTTGTCCAGTTTTCCCAACACCCATTTGTTGAAGACACTAACTCAATATTTCCTTCTTTGTCAAAGGTTAATTCACCATATAATTGTGAGTTCATTTCTGGGTTTTCTATTCTGTTCCATTGATCTGTGTATCTATTTTTGTGCCAGGACCATACTGTATTAATCATTACAGCTTTGTAATATAGTTTGAAGTCCAGAACTGTGGTGCCTCCAGCTTTACTTTTTCAAGCCTGCTTTGGCCTTTTGGGA
>NW_023270816.1:0-64877 GCF_011800145.1 Mirounga leonina
CTAGGAATAAATCTAACCAAAGATGCAAAGGATCTGTACTCAGAAAACTATAAAATACTCATGAAAGAAATTGAGGAAGACACAAAGAAGTGGAAAAACGTTCCATGCTCATGGATTGGAAGAACAAATATTGTGAAAATGTCTATGCTACCTAGAGCAATCTACACATTTAATGCAATCTCTATCAAAATACCATCCACTTTTTTCAAAGAAATGGAACAAATAATCCTAAAATTTGTATGGAACCAGAAAAGACCCCACATAGCCAGAGGAATGTTGAAAAAGAAAAGCAAAGCTGGTGGCATCACAAGTCCAGGCTTCAAGCTCTATTACAAAGCTGTCATCATCAAGACAGTATGGTACTGGCACAAAAACAGACACATAGATCAATGGAACAGAATAGAGAGCCCAGAAATGGACCCTCAATGCTATGGTCAACTAGACTTTGACAAAGCAGGAATGAATGTCCAATGGAAAAAAGACAGTCTCTTCAACAAATGGTGTTGGGAAAATTGGACAGCCACATGCAGAAGAATGAAACTGGACCATTTCCTTACACCACACACAAAAATAGACTCAAAATGGATGAAAGACCTAAATGTAGACAGGAGTCCATCAAAATCCTAAAGGAGCACACAGGTAGTCACCTCTTTGACCTCAGCCACAGCAACTTCTTCCTAGAAACATGGCCAAAGGCAAGGGAAGCAAGGGCAAAAATGAACTATTGGGACTTCATTAAGATAAAAAACTTTTGCACAGCAAAAGAAACAGTCAACAAAACCAAAAGACAACTGACAGAATGGGAGAAGATGTTCGCAAATAACATATCAGATAAAAGGCTAGTAGCCAAAATGTATAAAGAACTTATCAAACTCAACACCCAAAGAACAAATAATCCAATCAAGAAATGGGGAGAAGACATGAACAGACATTTCTGCAAAGAAGGCATCCAAATGGCCAACAGACACATGAAAAAGTGCTCAACATCGCTCGGCATCAGGGACATCCAAATCAAAACCTCAATGAGATACCACCTCACACCAGTCAGAATGGCTAAAATTAGCAAGTCAGGAAATGACAGATGTTGGCGCGGATGCGGAGAAAGGGGAACCCTCCTACACTGTTGGTGGGAATGCAAGCTGGTGCAGCCACTCTGGAAAACAGTATGGAGCTTCCTCAAAAAGTTGAAAATAGAGCTACCATACGACCCAGCAATTGCACTACTGGGTATTTACCCCAAAGTTACAAATGTAGGGATCCAAAGGGGTATGTGCACCCCAATGTTTATAGCAGCAATGTCCACAATAGCCAAACTATGGAAAGAGCCAAGATGTCCATCGACAGATGAATGGATATATACAGTGGAATATAATGCAGCCATCAGAAGTAATGAAATCTTGCCATTTGCAATGACATAGATGGAACTGGAGGGTATTATGC
This sequence comes from Mirounga leonina, assembly GCF_011800145.1. Taxonomy (NCBI): domain Eukaryota; kingdom Metazoa; phylum Chordata; class Mammalia; order Carnivora; family Phocidae; genus Mirounga; species Mirounga leonina. Next base: position 1,441 of record NW_023270816.1, read on the forward strand.
TGAGCGAAGTAAGTCAATCAGAGAAAGACATGTATCATATGACCTCACTGATATGAGGAATTCTTAATCTCAGGAAATAAACTGAGGGTTGCTGGAGTGGGGGGCGGGTGGGAGGGATGGGGTAGCTGGGTGATAGACACTGGGGAGGGTATGTGCTATGGTGAGTGCTGTGAATTTTGTAAGACTGTTGAATCACAGACCTGTACCTCTGAAACAAATAATATATGTTAGAAAAAAAAAAGACGACGATAGTAGGAAGGGAAAAATGAAGGGGGGAAATCCAAGGGGGAGATGAACCATGAGAGACTATGGACTCTGAGAAAAAAACAGGGTTTTAGAGGGGCGGGGGGTGAGAGGATGGGTTAGCCTGGTGATGGGTATTAAAGAGGGCACGTACTGAATAGAGCACTGGGTGTTATATGCAAACAATGAATCATGGAATACTACATCAAAAATTAATGATGTAAGGTGATTAACATAACATAATAAAATTTAAAAAAAGAATAGTCAAATTATGTGGATAAAGAATAGCAAGGTTCTACAATTTATACTACTTAATTTCAAGACTTGCTATAAAGTTACAGTAATCTAGATAGTGTGATTGTGGTGTGTGGATAGATAAATTGATTACCTGATCAGAATAGGGTCGAAAGGTAGACAGAGTGGAACATTTACTTTTTGCTCATGAGGAATAATTAATTTTTGATCAAGGTGCAAAGGTAATTTAACAGAAAAAAGATGGTCTTTTCCACATATGGTGCTGGACAAACTAGATACCAATGTGCAAATAAATAAATTTCGACTGCTACCTCATTCCATATACAAAAATTAATTCTAGATAAAACTCAAGAATGTAGGAGCTTCTAAAGTAAAACATAAGAGAATTTCTTTGTAAGCTAGGAACAGGCAATTAATTCATAGAAAAAACAGAAAAAAAAATCCATAAAAAAAATGAATGAGAGTTCATTACATTAAAAACTTTCCTCATCATAAGGCACTGCAAGGCAAATAAATAGACAAGACCATAGTTAACATTTGATGGTGACTAAATTTGCAGAGCATATATCCTTAAAAGGACCTATACCCAGAAAATAGAAAAAACTTTAATAGCTCAATATTAAAAAGACAAAAACATTAAAAATTTGCAAAAGATTTAAACAGACACTTCAAGGAGATATACAAATGTTTAGTAATCATATAAAACTGTGATCAAAATTATTAGTTTTCAGAGAAATGCTAATTGAAACCACAACCAGATACCACTAGAAACTCCTTAGAATGGCTAAAATTAAAATACTACATGTTGGCAAGGATATAGAGTTGTAACTTTGCTACAAAAGTTACAGTGGTGCAACTATTTTGGAAAACATTTTGACAGTTTCCTGCAAAGAGAGAAATGCATGTGCACTATGACCCAGCAATTCTACCTGCAGGTATTTTCTCAAAAGAAATAAAAAACACATGTCCATAAAAATTCTTGTTCAAGAATATTCATAGATCCTTTCTTCATAATGGTGAAATTTCCAAAGTCTATCAACAGAAGGACAGATAAAGAATTTGTGGTTTATTCATAGAAAAGGCTGCTAATTATTAATAAAAAGGAAAAAACTACAGATATGCACAATAACATAGATGATTTTCAAAAATATCATGCTGTGCAAAAGAAGGCAGACAAAAAATAAATGCATACTGTGTGATTCCAGTTACATTAATACAAACCAGCAAAATCAATACATAGTGGAAAAAAAGTAAAAAAGTGGTCTGAGTGGGTAGCTTGGTTGGGAAGGGGTATGAGTCAAAATTATGAGGATATGGATATTTTCTGTATTATTTACACAGGTACACGCATATAGGAAAACTAATGAATTATGCCCCTCAAATGTATGCATTTTGCTGTATGTATATCTTTATATTACCTTTAAAAAGAACTAAAAAAAGATATTCTTGCTAATAAGTATATTTTTGTATCATTTATTGTATTATGGGGTAGCAATTCCAACTTTTTGTATTTTCTAGACTTTAACAAATGAGTGCATATATTAAAAATAATAACAGTTTTTCAGTATTGAAGTACAGAGTTGTAAATATGAAAATATAGAGTGTATCCAGTGGTGTTGACTTGGAATTGGAGGTATCAGTATGAACCCATGATCTTAAAGAGATAAATATAGGTAAGTGTGTGTATGTGTGTGTAATTTCATAAATTCCTAAATCTTTCTAATGAGAGAATCTGGAAGCAATGGGTCACCCATGGCAATAAGCATACCTAATGCTGAGGTCTTGGTTTCTAAATTACTATTCTCTTCTAAAAGGTACGAGGGCTCCTTGACTGAAAGGCTGCTGCAGGGATGGAGCAGGTTTGAAAGCATATGAAGTTTCTGGAACATCTTTTGTGCTACAACGTTAAGGAGAGGCTCAAGGAATTGACAATCTGGGACAAATGAAGAATCTAAATAAAATAATGACAGCAATGGATTGTCATCTACTGAATAAAAAAATTCACAAGCCCGTTGTGACACAAATAATAAGTGAACAAACAAGCAAACAAATAGGACACAAGAAATCTCTGCCTTACAGCAGAATGCCAATCTGTAAGTATCAAAGGAACGATAGATTTAGAAAAACATCCATTCATGCTAAAAATATTACGTGAAGTTTCTGTGAGGAACAGGATATTTCAAGTTTCAAGATATCTCTCCACAAATTATTTATTATTTACCAAAGGAAAACAGTACCTTTATCTGGGTAGAGATCAATCAGTTTCCACTTTAACCAAGCAATTTAAGTAACTGTCAGTAATATCAGGACAAATGGACATCACATGTCTCCTGATCTTATTCACTGAGAAGGGCACAACACTTCAGTGGTATTCCTGACAAAAAAAAAAAAAATACGTAGTCAAAATCTAATAATGAGGAAATACCAGACAAACATGAATTGAGTTATGTTCCATACAATATCTGGATGGTGGTCTTTAAAGTATTAAAGTCAAGACAGAGGCTGAAGAACTGTTCTTAATAAGGAGGCTTTAGACACATGGTAACTAAGTACAGTGCATGCTCCTCAATTAGATCCTGGACTGGGAAATGTGTATATACAATATGTAACATATATACACACATATATGCATACATATGTATATATAGACATATGTAGATCCCTAAAAGGCGTTGCTGGTATGATTGACAAGTTTAAATATTCATTTACACTCTAGGTTATAAAATGTATTGTATCAGTATTAAATAAATGTCTTGATTTTGATAATTATACATTTGTACACAAGAGACTATCCTTGTCTTAAGAAGTCCGGGTTAGGGGCGCCTGGGTGGCTCAGTCATTAAGTTTGCCTTCGGCTCAGGTCATGATCCCAGGGTTCTGGGATCGAGCCCCGCATCTGGCTCCCTCCTCCGTGGAAAACCTGTTCTCCCTCTCCCACTCCCCCTGCTTGTATTCCCTCTCTCACTGTGTCTCTCTCTGTCAAAAAAAGAAAAAAGAAAGAAAGAAAGAAATAAAATCTTAAAAAAAAAAGTCAGGGTTAAAGTATTGGGTGGGGGGCATCCTGATATTTCCAATTTCAAATGGAGAGGGAATGAAAGGGCGGGGAGAGGGAAAGGAAAATGAGACAACACATACAGGATTGTTGAATCTGGGTAAAGGTTATATATGGGAGTTTTATGGCTATCCTCACAAAGTTTTTATGCATTTGAAATTATTGAAAAGTTTAAAAGTTAAAGAAAAATAAGGAAAAGACTCAGATACTGCATGAAGGAAGACATATGAACATGCAGGTTGGTTTCTCAGAGAACTGCTGGGGTGTTTTGGGGGGTTTGTGGCAGATCAGCTGGCGATGGTGTCCCAAGGTAGCTCTGTGGCAGATTTTAGGGCCAAGGAGGGCTGTGGACTGTCCCAGCATTGTGCTCAGCATCTCCTAGACAAACTACACAAGGCTGTGATTGCATGTCCTGAAATCAAGAGTCCTAGTCCTCATATCTGTGCATTTTCCTGGGAAATGATAGCATGAGGAGCAATTACTGGAAATTGTATCGATCTCTTTCTTTTTTGGAGCAGAAACTTTTACTTCGTTAAAACCAATTATATAGAGAAAGTGGAAAAAAAAAAAAGCTTGCTATACAACTTAGACTAATTGGAAGGAAACGCATTGTTCCTTAAAAGCTTAACCACGTTAAAAGAGATATGATGTTCTAGAATCATCTTTAGAAAAGGCCAGATTTTGTAAAGAGTCAGCAAGAACAGCAAGGCTGGAGACTACCAATGAAAACCCAAACAGGTACAATGGTGTTATTCACAAGGAATAGATTGTAGAGAAAAAAACAGTTGAAAGGAGAAATCTAAATATCAGAACTAGATAAACTGATTTCTCACATTTCAAGAAGGATAAAGTCCCAAGAACAAAACTGAATATTCATCAAATTACCAGTGGCTTTTCCAAATAGAGCATAGGGCAGAGTAATCCCCATAAAAAGCTTGTCCTAAGGGCTGTGTTTGTCTGAAAGGAGAACTTCCACTCCTGTCTACTCAGATTCTTCACTTCTTCCTCTAATTCAAGGTCCTTTGTTTCTGGTAGAACCATGGGGATGTATCTTAAGATGAGGACTTTTTTCCTCCTACACTTACAGAAAACAAGTATGGATCAACTTGAAAGTACTTTCTGCTGAGGAGAGTTCTGGCCTACACAATATTCAGTAGTGATTAAAAATTCCCATATCCAAGGAGTGTTCCTGATTTTCCCCTTTATCCATATACTGGCCTTACCCCCAAACCTGACAAAATGTAAATAATAGCGAGTGGCCCATAAGGCTGATCCAGTTTCAAACTAACCTGTCACTGAAGCAAAAAACTTGAGACTCTTGTCTCTCTTCAAAAGTAATTTTTAGATTTTCTCTCATTTTTAGCTCAGGGAAAGGCCATTTCGTGAGAGTATGCTTTTGCCTAATGGAAGCTTTACAGATTTATAATTCTTAGGATAGCGGTTTATAGATAAAATGTATACAAATATTTTTAAAAGAAAATAATGACATCATGTGGAAGAGTTGGTAAGATCTGGTATCATTTTACTTGCATAGGATTTTTACAGGAGTTTTAAAGCCAACACACAAAGAATACTCTGGCCAAGCCCCATATTTCCATGTGAATGGGGGAAGAGCTGACTGGTTGTGTGGTACCTATGAATGTGTGGGGTTTGGTAGAGGCAGGAAGAGTCCCTTTTGTTGTACATAATTGCTGTAGTAAAACTAGAGCTCCTGCTTGCTTGGTGTGCTGATTCCACATATATGCTGCATTTGTGATTCATCTACAAACACTTGTCAACAGAGATTTGAATCCTGTGGTGCTGGATCTGAGGAATAAAAAAGGACAAACTAGCAAAGCTGACTCACTCTTGTGAGAAGTCTATTAACCTATTTATTTGTAAGACAGAAGACAGTTGTCTTTCAAATGATATCACTACAGTAGGCATTTCTTTCTCTCTCTTTCTCTGTGTGTGTGAGAGAGAGAGAAAGAGAGATAAAATCATATTATGATTTGGTTTTCCTTCATAAATTATCTTGCTTATCTTGGGTTTCCCCCAAAAGTTTGTAATAAATTCAAATGGACTATCAAGCCATATGTAAAGTTTGGGAAGAGGATTAGATGAATTATATAAGTTTCTCACTTAGTTAATTTTGTTTGAATGGGTAATTTAGTATATTTAAAATACAAGAAGATCTAGCCCTTAATAAATACAAAGTCAATTTAAATAACTTAGAGCCTCTCCAAGAAGAAGAAGTGCTTCATGAGTACAATTGTTTTATTTCTTGTGATTGTTAAAATTTCCCCTGGCTCTGAATTGGGGGTGGGAAGGACAATAACTTTGAATAAGAAAAAGTTTAGAAAAGATGCTAAAATATGTGCATAAAAAGAACCTTTGGAGAAGAAAAGAAGCAGATGGTAGAGAAGCCAATGGTTAAGACAGTTTTGTGGGCCAGCCTTCAGGTGGCGCTACGATCCCTCCAGAACTAGTTCCTGTACCGCTGGTGGTGAGCTGGAGGAGAGTGGGAGGAAGAAAGGAACAGGTGTGGGGAGAGGGATAGGTAGGAAATATTCATCTGGGAAGAGGTATTAATAAAATTGTCTGCAACTTGAGGGAGCGTCTGTAAACAGAAAGAGGAAGCGTGTACATCCAAGCAAAGAGAAGCGTTCTATAAATTGTATTACTAAAATGGTCTCTTTCTGATTAAAGCAAAGTGGGTTGAGTTTTTGAATAGAAAATTCTGGTGTTGTTTTTCTGATGTTTCATGTGTTTGATCTGGCAGTGAGAGCTCTGTGAGCAAAATAATGTACAATGAATTTATATGCCGACACATTTAAGTAACACTGGCTAGCACGTCTCTCTCTGGTCTTCCAGCCAATATTACAAACAAATTAATGTATAACTGCATAAACAGGCTCTTATTTCTCTGTTGTGTTGGTGCCCATTTGCCTGTCCTGAAAGGAGGGATGGATCAGCCATTTTTAAAATCCATTTCAGGAGAGATTATAACCATTACCTATCCAGTCGGTCTGGGTCATTAAGTACAAATGAGTCTGTGATGAGAAAAGTCAAAGCTCCATTTTATTAGTCTTAATTTTAGTTTTTATTTTTAGACACCTAATTTGCTTTTACATCTGATACCTTAGACAAAAGCAAAGTCAATTGCTGACCCCTTGGTTTTCCCTGTGGTGAGCGTGATTGGACACCCTTTAGCAGTGGGGTAACTGTTTGCATAGATAACACAAAACAGTGAAGACTGCTAGATTAAAAAGAAATCTTTTAATGTATTTGTGATTAACTGGCAACTATTACAAGAAATTGCAGGGAAATAGAAATAAACAGAGAAGGTTAACAAGGTAGGACACAAGGGTGATTATCTGCATGGGAGGAAGAAAGGCAAAACACCACCCAAGCTTTCTCTCTGACATCAACCTGTTTGATAAATAAGTAATGGGGCAAAAGAACTTCCGCCCTCAGATTTACACATTTTGTACTCTTTAGCTCTGACCTTTGTGCACGACCACAGATCTGATGTTAAAGAGCAAGTCTATGAATTATGGAAGATGAGAGATGATTTGGAGGATTTGTGTTAGAAATATGTAGCTCCATTCTCTTTACCTCTGTTGAGGGCACAGAGTTCTTTCTTAGGGCCATTTTCCCCCCATAGATTTCTGAGGATATATATTTAATTTTTTTTACAACTTTGCTTACTTACTTATCATGTGAAAGATAGCCCAAAAGATTCTCCAAAAGATATTCTGTCTGAAGGAAAGCAGAGCTAATTATTAGGATGAAAAATTATTGGTATTGTTATCTACCACAGTTAACATAAACTGACCTATGGATTTGTATCTTTGAGGAAAAATGCTGGATAAATGATAGTCTAAAACTACAATATGGTGGCTCATTTCCAAAGGTGACTATCAAGAAAGTGGGCAGCTGGGAGATGCCATTCTTGACAAGGTATTTAATTATCAGAAAGTGACAAGTGATTGGTCACAGCTATATAATCTCAGTGGTGACCACAAGATGATTTCTGGTAGTTGATTTCAATTCTGTTAAAAGAAAAGATAGTGAGATGGAGCCAAACTTAGCAAAGGGGTCATAACAGAAACTGAAAGTAAGAAAATTAGCAAAAACTCACAATATAGATATTAATCCTGTGACATTCAAAGAATGTCAAAGAAACTGCACAATCCACCTAAAAGAAGCTAAATACTCCTACTTTTGAGGAGGGAAAGTACATCAAGAAAGTGAGTCTTCTTAAGCTTAACTCCCTGTTTCTGTAGTTATAATAGATTGCCCCACTTTTTTTGAGCATTTAACAGGCCAAGTGCTACATTTTATATACATGATCTTTTTAAAAAAATCAATTAATTTTTCAACTTTATTGAGTTATAATTAACAAATAAAATTATAAGGCATTTGAAGTATACAACATGAGGATTTGATATATGCACACATTTTAAAAGGATTCCCCCATTGAGTTAATTAACGTATTCATTAACTCATATATTTTTTTACTGAGTCCAAATTTTTTTTTTTTTTTTTTTTTTAGATTCTCAATATAAATGCTACTCTGTGGTATTGTCTTTCTGTCTGGCTATTTCACTTAGCAAAATGCCCTCTAGAACCATTCATGTTGTTGCAAATGACAGGATTTCCTTCTTTTTAAAGCCTGAATAATATTCCATTGACATATGTGTCACATTTTCCTTGTCCATTCATCCATCAGTGAACACTCAGGTTGTTTCCATGTGTTGGTATTGTGAATAATGCTGCTAGGAGCAGGGGAGTACAGATATCTCTTCAACATAATGATTTCATTCCTTTTGGATATATACCCAGAAGTGGGATCGCTATATCATATAACTTTCTATTTTTAATTTCTTGAGGAAACTTTATACTATTTTTCATAGTAGTTATACCAGTTTATATTCCTACCACCAAGGTACAAGAGTTCCCTTCTCCCCACATTCTTGCCAGCAATTGTTATTTCTTGTCTTTTTGAGAGTACACATTTTAACAGATGTGAGGTGATATCTCATTGTGGTATACACATGATCTTATATGATCTTATATCTTCTTTAATCTGATAATCCTGTGAAGTAATTACAGATAAGGAAACTGAACCATAAGGAATTAAAACAAGTTCCTCAAAGTCAATTAGATAGAATTAGAATTCACACCCAGGCCAAAATCATAACTCATAACCAATATTCCCCCATCGTCTTCATACCTTGTGTGCCAGGATAGCTTGGGGTCATGGTGTGGGCCTGAACACTTGTTTTTCTGCCATACACTCAGCCGTGTTACAAATTAGAAAGAACAGCTTTTTAGGGTCCCAAGATTCCTTTATTTTCAGAATAATCCTAATAATTTTTTTTTTTTTTTGTCACTGCAAAGTAGTTACTGTTCTCTTTCTTTGGGTTCTTCACCTGAGACTTTTGTTATCAACATATTTACAGAGACTAACTGGAATTCAAATCCTCTTTGCATCGGGATTTTATTATGTCTGAGGCACCTCATTGCTTCAGGCCCTCCTCAGATAGAAAATATCTTCTTGCCTGCAAAGATACATGGATTTACACTCATTAATTCCATGGTCCTTTAAATGACCTGCCCATTTCTGTGGCCTTTGAAACATGGCTCCACTAGATCTGTGTAGGGGCCAAGCTTTGATTAGTACCTTGAAAAAGTCAAAATCTATAATTAGACTGAGATAAAACCTGGGGGTTTCTAAGTCCTTATGGAGAAAACCACAAATCTATTCACTTGTTCCACTTAATTTTGACTCAGCAGTAATATTTATAGAGAGGTCATTATGCTCACAAAGCTGTCTACCAGGAGCCTGAATCATGATTCGTAATAAAAATGGGTTTGAAACTCTCCAAGACCTATGAGAACAATCAGGTGATTTCTAAACATTAAGAACCATTTATTAGAACAACAAAATGTTTGGGGAACATTGAGAATTTCTTTCCTATATATTAACATCAAGCTTTTATAGCGTAGCCCAAAAAAATCAATGTGCATTATATTATATTGAACTTTCTTCTTTGCTTGTATAATTATGAATTACCTGGCAAGATATAAATCATAAATTCCCCATTTGGATACTGGCTGGGAAACTGCAGAACTCACATATTCAGCAATGGTCCCCAGGCCTTGGTTCCAGAGTTGTGACCAGGTGGTCTTTTGATCCAGCCCGGTTTTAATGTCACTACTTTAATCCTGAATGGAGTGCTTTAAATTGGCGTCCTGTAAACAAAAGATTGAGAACGAAGATAATACTACAGGAAAAATATTTTGGAGTTTTCCACCTAGTAAATGACCTCAGTCGACCACTACATTATGTATATTCAGGTATGATTCAATTGGTAACTCCTAATTTGGGTTAATAACTATCATTAGTTGGGCGCCTGGGTGGCTCAGTTGGTTAAGCGACTGCCTTCGGCTCAGGTCATGATCCTGGAGTCCCTGGATCGAGTCCCGCATCGGGCTCCCTGCTCGGCAGGAGTCTGCTTCGTCCTCTGACCCTATCCCCTCTCATGTGTTCTCTCTCTCTCTTTCTCTCTCTCTCAAATAAATAAATAAAAATCTTTAAAAAAAAATAACTATCATTAGTTAATAACTATATTAAAACTATTGAGTTATGTTATATTACTATGTTACATTATGCTATGTTATGACAAACTGATGCTCAAAGGAGTAAAAAGACTTGATGACATATTTGTATTAGCTTCAAATCTCAGTCTGTAGCTCTCTGAAATCTATGGTGGTTCCTCCACTATATCAAAAGCTTCAGGATAGGGCGCCTGGGTGGCTCAGTTGGTTAAGTGACTGCCTTCAGCTCAGGTCATGATCCCAGGGTCCTGGGATCGAGTCCCGCATCAGGCTCCCTGCTCTGCGGGGAGCCTGCTTCTCCCTCTCCCACTCCCCCTGCTTGTGTTCCCTCTCTCGCTGTGTCTCTCTCTGTCAAATAAATAAATAAAATCTTTAAAAAAAAAAAAAAAGCTTCAGGATAGTCCCATGTATTTTTTTAAAAAAATATTTACAATGTATCTGTCCATTGTTGGATTTTGAGCTTTTAAAAAATAGTCCCACACATTGGGGAGGGTAAGTACTATGGTAAGTGTTGTGAATTGTGTAAGACTGATGAATCACAGACCTGTACCCCTGAAACAAATAATACATTATATGTTAATAAAAAAAATAGTCCCACACAGTATGGAAACTTAAGCAATTTGCCTTATTTCACTCAATATTATGTTTCCAAGATTCATGCAGGTTGTCGCATACAGCAATCATGCATTGATTTTTCACTCCTGTTTAATATTCCATTGCATGCATATTTCACAATTTTATATTCTCATTTTCTTGCTAATATTTTCCTCCCAATTTTTGCTAGGAAGACCAATGCTTCTAGAACATTCTTATAAATATCTATTTGAGTCACATGGGCAAGTATTTTTCTAGGTTATATATTTAGGAATGAAATTGCTGGGTCAGAGGGTATGTATTTCTATAACTTTAAAAGATATACCAAATTGCTTTCCACATGGCTCTACTAATGTATGATCACAGCAGCTGAGTGTAAGCATTCTAACTGATCTATATCCTTGCTGACACTTGGTATTTTTAAAACTTCTTAATTTTATTTTCTATTGTAAAAGGTGATTTCTTTTTCTGTGAAATGCCTGTTCATATCATTTGCCTATTTTTGTATTAGGTTATCTTTTATTAGTGTTTTTTAAAGGACTTCTTTATATATTTGGGTCACAGATCCTTAACAATTTGTGCTGGAGAATATCTTCTCCTAGTGTATGGCTTGTCCCACATGCTTGTTCTTACATGTGTTGAGTTGACTTATGTTCATTGCAACTTCTTGGTCTTACCTCTTATTTTCTTCTTCATTTTTATGTCTCAAGCACATATTTTGTATTAGTTACTTGGCCAGCAGAAGATGAGTCTCAGCTTGCCTTCTCTCCTACAAATTCTACCACTACCTTCATATCAATTCATTTGATGAACTTCTCTGATCACATCTTCCTTCTGGTCCTTTCCATCCTATGAGCTACACATTACGGACTTAGCACAACCACTTTCTCTGATTTGCCCCAGCTATCAGGAACCGATGACAAGATTATCTGGTACTTTGAGAGAAGGTAGACAGCCGCTTATAATTCCTATGATAATTGTCCTGTGAAACAGTATCCTCCAAAACAGACGATACTCTTTTTTTTCTGATGACTCAGAAAAACACAAAACTGTTCCTCTTTTCTCAAGAAACAAAATGGTTGAACTCAATAAGCAAAAGCTGCCTTAACCATAAAACTGCTGCCTTTCTGGACAAAATGTCATTTTCAGCACTTTTACATCATTTAGCTCCTTCCTGCTTCATTGCATGCCAGTTACATTTGTGCTTGAGATCATTTGCCCTTGCTTCTGTACACACTTACTCTGCTACTTGAATGTCCTTTAAGTCAGTTTGTTTCAACATTTTTGATTTTTGAGCATCTGGGTTGTATCAGTTTGACTCCCCTCATGCATAAGACCTGAGAAAACACCACAGATAGTTAAGCACTTAATAAATGCTTCTTCATAGTGATGAAAATGCACTAAAATATTTATCAGCATTAGGTTTTCATAGGTTCCAAAATTCCTTTATGCACCATGAATAAAATAATACCAATAATTAGGTCTAAAGAAATACTAGCTTTTTATAACACTGTGGAAAGACTAACAAATCTGCATACTCTCCACCAATCCATACTTTTCTATTACCCAACAGGTCCTTTGTCCCTTTGGCTACAAAAGAAGTCAGTGTTAATTGCAGTTTCCATACCTCTGAGCTGAGGCCTTTGGGATCCTACTGCCTTCCAGCAGAACATCCTGACTGCAGACTTTGGCTGACATTTGGCTGTAGAGGATGAGCCACTCTTTCTGTACATCACTGATCATCTCCCACCTGCTCTGGCTTCTCCCATTTGAGGTGGCACCCCAAGGTGGAAGGGCTGGGTGGCTGAGGGGGCAGAAAGAGCTCTTGCATGAGAAGAGGCATGAGTGGAAAAGGCTGGTAGAGAGGCTCTTCCCCATCTTGAGAAAGGAATAGAAGAATCTCTAATGCCCAAGGTCTGTCCCACTCTCCTGATCTTATCCTTGTCATAATTTGGACATGTACTTTGAAGTAATGTCAAAATTCTGGCAAAAGGAATAGTCCACAAAGTAGGCCTGCCCTACTGGGTCTAACTGGGTCTAATGACATGCACCACTTCAAAAAGAGAGGGGAGGAGCAAGGAATGGTTTGGGGGGGAGAGGAGAAGGAAGGGAGTAATGAAGGGGGGGACAAAAGGGGAGGGAGAAAGGGAGGCAGGAGACAAAGAAACAAAGAAACTGTAAGTCTCTTATCATGAAAGTAAGTGGATGACTGGAATTACAATTAGTGTTTAATCCCCAGAGTCTGAGATCCTGACTTGTTTAAGAATGAAAATGTCACATGCAGGTTGGGCGAATAACTCTTACTTTGTTGTCATATCCTTTAGACTTTAATAGGACAGAGGAATCAGAAATGTGTGAGAAGAGATGGGGAAGGAGCGGGAGGCACTGGGCAGCCCAAAGGTGAGTAGAGGAGAAAAATAATGAAATGCACAAGTTGAGGTCTCCAAAGACTCACCCCAATCTGTAGGCGCAGTATTATCACAGGGCTGAATCTCCACCTGCTCTTTCCCCAGGATAGCTCATGCCACAACAGCAGCCACCATCTGCAGCATTTCAGAATGTGACCCTCTTGCTTTTCTTTGTTCTTCAATCTCTCCTTTCCCTGCACATTTCTCACACCAACAGATTCCCTAGGACCATACTGGAGATGGGCGAAGGATCGTGGTGGCCTCTGGAGATTGACGGACTTGGATTTCAGTCAGGGTTTGCCAAGTACTAGTTATTAAGACTTGGATTATTTACGTATTCCAAGCCCTGGTTTGCCCATCTGTTGGCCTGTCTCCCAGGGGGAGTTTCAGGAATTTAGGCATACAAAGTGCTGAGCACAGTGCTTGGCACATAGAAAGCCTCCAGTACATGTTAGCTATTATTTGTATAAGGCAGAATTAACAAGTGAAATAAAGGTAGTGAATTGAAGAGGATTTTGTTTTCAGTAATCTGAACTAGATACTGCCCTGGGATCTGGGATGGCTCTTGGTCACTAGTCTGTCGTGAACTTGGACAGGTCTTTTCCTTTTTGTGGGCCTCCTCTGGTTCCTCATGCATAAAATGAGGGGATCATACTGCAAAGATCTGGTCCACCTCATATTCTATCACACTCTGGCTCCACTTACTCCTTTCCCCTAGATACACACATCTGCTTCCAGAAGACAAACTAAGGATGAAAAACAGTTGCACAATATGATAAAATGGTCAATATACTTTCCACCTTAAGCTTCATAGAATATAGACTCACGCTAGAATGTAAGTTCGAGGAGGGCAGGGATTTTTGTCTGTCTGTCTGTCTATCAACACATTCCCAACACCTAGGATAGTTTGTGGTACATAGGTAATACTCAGAAAATATGTGTTGAATGAAAAAATTAATACCCTGTATAAAAGTAGGCATTTCATGAAGAAGGAAAGTGACGGCCAAATAGCTATTTTTAAGACCTTTTACATTTTAGTAATCAAAGAAATCCAGTTAAAACAATGATATATGATTTGTCACCTGTTAAATTGGCAGATGTTAAAAAACGACAACACTCACATTATTGGTAAATGATAGAGAAATTATCACTATTATCCTGTTATAATATAATATTTCTGGAATGTTCAGTGTGGCAGTATTTAAAAAAAGGCTTGAATATGTGCATATGCTTAGATCCAGCAATTCCATATTCAGAAATGTATCTCAAGAAAATAATTAAGTGTATGCAAAGATTTAGCCACCGGAGTGCTATTTACATTATCCAAATTTGGAAATAACCAAAATGTTAAGTATCAGCAATTTGTTAAATAAAAGATGATGCAGTCTTTTAATGAAATACTAATTAGCCATTAAACACATTGTGATTGAATATTTATTAACAAAAATACTCATAATAAATGTGGAGAAGGGAAAGTTTATGAGATAATATATACAGTATAATTCCAAATAGAAATCTACATGGATCTATAGAAAAGATTCCCTTGGCCTACGTCAACAAAATTAACCTTGGTTATATATCTGGGTAGTGGAGTTATATGGTTCTGCAGTTTTCTCCTTTTGCTATTTTCTCATTTTTTCTACAGTGATCATAAATTGTTTCTATAATGAAATAATAAATCATAAAAATTTAAAATTTTACCTTTCAGTTTTAATAAATGTGGACTTTCAGGGAGTCCTCTTTTCTTTTTCTTCTTCTCCTTCTCCTCCTTCTCCTCCTCCTCCTCCTCCTCTTCCTCCTTCTTCTTCCTCCCCCCCTCCTCCTTCTTCTTCTCCTTCTTCTTCTTCTTTTTCTTTTTCTTCTTCTTCTTCTTCTTCTTCTTCTTCTTCTTCTTCTTCTTCTTCTTCTTTTTCTTCTTCTTCTTCTTCTTCTTCTTCTTCTTTGTATCTGAACTGTGTTCTTTGCTCATCCAGACTTTCTTCTACTATCATTAGCATGGCTAAATTAATTAGATTTTAAGCTCCTTAAGGGCAGGGTTTACATCTTTTCTTTATTCTTGAAAGTATCTTGCACCCCTTCTGGCCACTTAATAATAATTCTCTACTCTGAATTAAGTCAAGTTCAATTTCATTCCTGCTCTCATTAAAGGTCCCCTATAAATCAATTTCAAGAGTTCTAGTAATAAGAGTATCCCCCAAGGTTTCTTTTTTATTGTAAGCCAGTTCTTCACAATCACTGACACTTGGGGACAGAGCCTTATACACTTGGGCACATGTGTAGAAGGAGGAAGATATTTATTTTGCGTTGCTCCAGGCTGAACTAAGTAACAAGAAGGTAGATTCAGCTCATCTAAAGAATTTTCTGACAATTAAAGATGGGCATCAATAGGAAATGGCTGTGTAATAAGTCTATGAACTCCTTTTCACTAGAGATACCCAAGTTGAGGAGAGAAAAAATCCCTGCATATGGGCTAACAAGTTAGAGTGTGGATGAGGCGACCTTTGACAGTTTTTCCCAATCTAAATGCACCTTACTTCTCTTAGACCTCACCTTCTGCTAAGAAATTGAGGTCTAGGGTAAGATAAATGGTTGGTTTGCCTCAGTGCGCCACATGGCTTACCTTGGATCCCAGATCCAGAAACCCCTTCCCCAAAGCACCACACTATCTCCCCATCTCTTTTACAGATGCCTGCCCACCTCATGGTGTGCCTGTGAAGAGCACATTCTCTTTCCTCCTCCAGCATCTGAGATGAACATGTGCTACCATTTATTGATTTTTTAAATTATTCTGTTTTGGCTGAGCATTATGGTGAGCAGGTGAGCACTTGATGTGAATTACTTCACTTTATACTCCCGAAACAACCTGAGCATGTAGGTTTGTACAGATCAGGAGACTGGGGCTAATGAAGGTTAAGCAATGCATCGAAGGTCAAACCATATTGAAGCAAAGGCAGAATTTAAACCCAGTTTGGTCTGATTCAAATTGATGTACACAATAATATCCACCGCGGCCAATGAAACACTGTCAGGGTTTTCAGGAGCTGAAAAAGTTGCAAGCCACCTTTTATCCTGCATCTCTGCCCCACGTGGAGCCCTTTCTTGACCCAGTGTTTATTCGCCTTCTCTCTAATACTGACACAGCTTGCTCCAGTCCCCAGGGGACTCCAGGCATGTCTATCCAATGTGTTTTTTCTGATTCCCAGCCACCAGAACCAACCACAGTGTCTGTCAGATGTTCTGGGAGCTTAGACTCATGGGCTGTGACCAGGCACTTGGTGCTCCCTCGCTGTCCCTTCTTCCAGAACGGCGTCTCTAACAAGTCCCAACAAACCTCCAGACAAAACCTGTCTTCCACAGACCTTCCCTGCTGGGCTTTGGAGTCATGTCTGTGTTCCCTGAAGGAGAAGCCCATCCCCACTAAGACACTGTGAGATTCATTTCCTTTTGAGGCGATGGGCCGCTGTGCATAGAATTCCATTTGGGTCTGCATGGTTCTGCTGTATCTCTTTCTCAGCCAAACACATTTTAGCCATCCCTTTCTTCCCCTCATTTCCACTGCTGCCTGTTGCATTGCTGCCTGGAAATTTCCTCAGCTTTCTGCTGTGTGGGTGCTGTGCATTCATCTGGTCACATTTTCTTCAGTGGCACTGCCCGGCTGAACTTCTGCCCTTTCTTTTACTCTGTATGTGGTCCCGGAATCCTGGCCACAGCACAGAAAGATATGCTGGTTTACCTACCACAGCCAGAGGAGCCTGGGGGATACTCATTTCATAGCTAATGTTGGGTGGATAAACTTGTTTATAAATATTGATGGATAGCCATGTCTTGTTACTGGGTATTCTGAAAGAGATTGCATAACTTCCCTCTAGGGGTTTGTTTGTTTGTTTGTTTTCCACAGTGATATCATGAAATTAATGCAACAAATACTCATACTGTAAACTATAAAGAAAAAATCCAGAGAACGCCTTTAAGAAGCATGAAGCCAAAACGTAACTTGAGGAATTCTCATTCAATTTGGCTACCACTTTACAGTATATAACGGGCAACCCTTCCTACTCTTATTTCCTTAGTTAGTATACTTTTGCAGTGTTGTGTCTCTATGTTCTTTATGGTTCTCCACACTTGTCATGGTCTCTGAGGCCAGGCATGTCCTATGCAACGATTTCTAATACAATTTCATGTTCAAATACATGGGCAAGTTTTTTTTTTTTTTTTTGTAATCTCAGTTGGTTAGCTGATATCTTCTTGTTTTTGTGGAAGAGTGGTTAATAAGTATGCCTTTTTACTAAATACCAGTACCTAATAATGTATAATACATCTAGATGCTCATTAGTTTATCATTTTCTCTTCCCGACTCACACTGGAATGTAATAAGGACAAAATTGCTTACTGCCTTATTCATTACTATAAACTTACTGCCCAGAAAAGTAGACTATCATGAATAAGTCATGTTTATCACAATAGCATAAGGGTTGTTCCACACCGGAAGACCACATTAATGAATACAAGAGAAAACCTATATAATTATCACTTTAAATGCTCAAAGGAGGGGCGCCTGGGTGGCTCAGTCATTAAGCGTCTGCCTTCGGTTCAGGTCATGATCCTGTGTTCCTAGGATCAAGCCCCGCATCAGGCTCCCTGCTCCACAGGAAGCCTGCTTCTCCCTCTCCCACTCCCCCTGCTTGTGTTCCCTCTCTTGCTGTCTCTCTCTCTGTCAAATAAATAAATAAAATCTTAAAAAAAAAAGTGCAAAGGACATTGGTAAAAGTTAACATCCATTCATGAAAGTCTTCTAGAAAACCAGGATAGAAAGGAAGCTTCTTGACAGAGGGTATCTAAAAGGAAAAAATAAATTAAAACAGCAAACATTATAAAACTTTACTTAAAGATAATAAGACATAAAGAAATGGAGATAGTCTTTGTTCCATTATTGAGGAATTCAAAATCATTAAGATGCCAATTGCCCTCAGTTGATATCTATAGTCAATGTAATTGCAGTCAAAATCCCAATGAGAGTTTTATGTTTCAAAAGCAGACCTAAAGTTTATAGAGAGGAGCAAAAAGATCAATAATAGCAAAAACATTCTTTAAGAAGAAAAAGATAACCAGATATCAAAATTATATGCAAAGTTTTAGTAATTAAAATAAGGAGATATTTACGCAGGGAAAACAGAATCACATATATAAGGAAACTCAGTATACAGTACAGAAGTGATATTGCAGATGAGTGGAAAAGGATAGATCTTTCCACAAATGGTGCTGGGGAAATTAATTATTCATATGAAGATAAAACAACTTGATCTTTCCTTACAACATGCATAGAGTTAAATTCCAGGAAGATTAAATATTTACATATAAAAAACAAAACATATAAAAATTTAAAATACAATACAGGAATGTATCTTTGTATTCTTTTTTTTTAAAAGATTTTATTTATTTATTTGAGCGAGAGTGACAGAGAGCATGAGAGAGAGAGGACAAGCAGGGACGGGGGGCTGGCAGAGAGAGAGGGAGAAGCAGACTCCCCGCCTAGTTGGGAGCCTGATGCAGGGCTTGATCCCAGGACCCTGAGATCATGACCTAAGCCGAAGGCAGACACTTAACCGACTGAGCCACCCAGGCACCCCAGTATCTCTGTATTCTCAAAGGGATTTCTTAAACAAAATGTAAAAAACAGTATCCATAGGACAAAAGATTTATAAATTCAATTTTGTTGAAGTTAAAAACTTCTTTACACCTATATAACTGTCAAGCTTAGTATCCAAAATAAAGAATTTCTACAAGTTATTAGATAGATAGATAGATAGATAGATAGATAGATAGATAGATAGATGATAGATAGATAGATGATAGATAGGTATGTTTAAAATTGGATGAAGGTCATACAAAGCATTTTGGGGAGAGAGAATATAAACATTTAAATAGTTTATATAAGGATGCTCTATCTCATTAGCAATCACAGAAACATAATCTTTAAAAAAATACCATGTAATACCCACGAGATTGGCAAAAGTTTAAAACTCTGGCAATGCAATGGTATGTTGGGCAAGGAAAACCCTAATCCTCTGTTGATAGGATTTATACTGATACAACGGCTTTACCACTGTTACCCAAAGTTAAACTTGTATATACATCATGTAGTCCAGATTGTCAGGGCCCTTCCATTACCCCCGCAGCCAACCCTAGAAGTGAGCTGCAGTTCAAGTAAACAAGCTCTATCCATGCCGATGGCTTTTAAAGCATCTGCCAGGAGCTTGCTCAGCCTATGCCTGGATCAAGCTGGAAGTGCCAAGGTGTTCATTGCCCACACCCCCAGACCAACCCTAAGCAACAAGGGACAGGAAGTGGTGGATAAATAACCCAGCTTTCTTACCCCTTGATAGGACAACTCTGAGGTAAGTTTAACAGGAATAAGTTTAACAAGTTTAATCTTGAAAGTCCCCAGGGAAACTGTGTTCCAGTTGCCCACAGCAGTGACCACTCATCAATACATTACTTACAGACATTCCTTCTTTCCTTGCCTCATTCCCTTATTCCCTTCCTGTGCTTCTTGGAATAACAACTCCAATAAACTCATGCATCCAAATCCTCATCTCAAGATCTGGATTTGGTGGTATTCAAACTAAACCACTCTATGATGTAGCAGATCCACTCCTAGATAAATACCCTAGAAAAATGCTTGCATGCCTTCATCGATATATAATTATATTACTCTTTATAGCAGCATGGTTTGTGATAAAAAAAGTGTAGTAACTAAATGCTCGTTAATGGAAGGATAGATAAATAAATTGTGATATAGCCATTTAACGGAAATACCATAGATGAGTAAAAACTAGTGAACTATAACCATATTAATTGACCTCAATAAATTTTAGAGACAAAATGTTGAGTGGAAAAAGATGCTGAGAATACATATATTTTTGTTAAATTCAAAAACAAACTGAACAATATACTGGCAAGGGCTTATAAATATATGTAGGGAAATTTTAAAGCAAAGCAGAAAAATGACAATAAACCTAAATCCAGTTCAGCAGTTTACCTCTGAGAAGGAGGCCAGGGAGTGGGTGGAAGGAGGGGCCCATGAAGTCCACCAAGCACTGGGAGGTCAGATTTCTTAGGTTAGGTGGTAGGTTCATGGGCGCTTGCTTTAATATTATGCTTCATGGCCATATGTTTATTAATAAAAAAATTTTAAAAACCTGACACATATCTCAGATACAATAAAAACACGTATTCAATCTCATGTTTTATTTTGTGGAAAGCATGGGATACAATATACTAAAATACATCAATTAGTTGAGAGGTATGATTATTATACCCAAAGGCTTTATATATTTTCAAGGGTCTTCCAGTTCATGTTTTATATTCTGCAAAATCTGTAAGATTTATGAAGACTCTTTAATAGGGAAAGTCTTCTTTAAACATTCCCACTGTTTCCTTAAGTTTCTTTGAGTAGAATTTTAATATGACAACTTAGATTTCTTAAATCAACAGCTGGCATGCCTCATAGATGTTCTAATAAGCAATAATATGTCAAAGTTAGTGATAATACATCTTGATTTCTTATATTTTTTAGTTCTCTATGATCCTAACCTACCTTTGCTATGCCTAAAATTTATGTGACATCACACACTGTGTTACTAAAATCAGGCAGAGCAAAATAACTTACACACCAAAGGTGCACCTTGGCAGTGAATTTTCTTTTCTTTTCTCTTTATTTTTTTTTTAACTTACAAGTATATGTTGTTAGAATAAGTATTTATGTACTTTATATAGATAAAAATTTCTATCTGTCATGGCTAGACATTAGTGAGCCATATTTAATGAAAAAATATCTGGTCTAACTTTCTAAATTTAAATCAGTTTTAAAAATCTGTGATTTTACATAGTGAGAAAATCTGTGATTTTACATAGTGCAGATTTAGATAATCCTGCATCCAAAAGCAAGTGGCTGAAGTTACAAGGGCTTTATGTGGAAAAGGGAGATACGACGTGAAGGAAAGGATACCTGCATTATCTTCTTCCAAAATACTATTACCATTTATAAAAAGCCATTCAGTGAGCCAGTGGAATAAGTTAAAATGTGTTTTGAAAGTTTGTATCTTACAATGATAAGATAAAAATGCAGAAAATAAAGAGATGTACCTACCTAGAAAACCCAATTTGATACTTCTTTATTTCTCTAGATCTACAAATAATTAATTTAAGATGATTAAGATTAATATGAATTGTGAATCCTGGATTTGTGATTTTAATAGTGATGATAGAGCCAAGAAAATTACCTAGAAAGCACAGATACTCTGCATTGATTGAGTATAAGGTAATCACAGCAAACTTGTCCTGATTCCTATAAGGATAGAAAATGAAAACATGACCAATATTTGCAAACACAGAAGTGCCTGTCCACTTTGAGAAGTTACACATGGGGCTAAAGATACCACTGGGTGGATCACAGCACCTTTTCCATTTTTTTCTTTGTATTTCAGATATATACATCTTGATTTTTGTCTAAGGAGGGAGGGGAGATTTAGATTTGGCATTTCTTTTCTACCATATTTATGACCCTTCAAAAGGATATTTTTGATGTTAGAAAAGAAAGACAAAACAAGGAAAGAAAAATTGCTTTGATGTAGGAAAATTCTTTGACATGCCATATTTTTGCTAAGTGCCAAAAAGTTTGGAAAATGGTGAGAAAGATGGCTTTTATTGTGTACTTATATTATGCCAAAAATTGTAAGGCAACTAAATTTCTTTTCTCTTTCTAAAACTTTTTTTGTAAAAAAATCTGAATCCTGAAGCAACACATATTAATAAAAGCATCTTGTATTCATATAAAGTTTTTTATAATTTATTAAGCACTTTTTCTTAC
This sequence comes from Mirounga leonina, assembly GCF_011800145.1. Classification (NCBI taxonomy): domain Eukaryota; kingdom Metazoa; phylum Chordata; class Mammalia; order Carnivora; family Phocidae; genus Mirounga; species Mirounga leonina. The sequence goes on from NW_023270816.1 coordinate 23,468, forward strand.
CTAGGGAGAAGGAAACCAACGTTTTTTGTAGACTGACTATGTGCGGTTCAGGATCATGGAGTTTTATACATAAAGAACTTACTCCTTATGATATATTTAAGAGACGGGTATTATTTATCTCATATTTCAGATATGAAAACAGATCTTAGAAAATGTGAATGGATTGTCCAAGGTCACAGTCAGAAAGTGTCGAAGTTGCATTTCCAACTCAGAGCTCATTCTACTGGATAGCCTCTATTTTGCATGGGCTGTCTCTAAGTCATGCGGTAGTTATTAAGATACCCAACATCTGCAATTTATAAAAAGGCAAAAGTGCAGGGTTTTGTTGTCCAAGTCTCTCTGTTTGGCATCAGAAGCACCCAAAAACCTTGATCCATTCCATTTTATGTGTGCTGATAGCAAAGGAGTTCATAAAATGACAACTGTGATTTTTAAGAAGGAGTTACCCCTTATTTTCAATTGCTTGCAGATGAGATTCCTGTCTCTTTGGGAAATGACATTGATTTATGATAAAATTATTCCAACCAGTTAAAAGCCCACACTAGTGGAAACAGAGACTAGATTCAAAGAGAAAACCTCATAGAAAGGAGAAATAAACAACCAGGGTCTATCACTGAAAATATTGAATAATTTGAGACAAAGTGAACTTGCCTTTGTTCCTACTAAATAACAATTGAAAATGAAAGAGTCTAGAAAAATTAAGGACAAGGCTTTGGTATTTCAGGAATTTTGCTCCCATCTTGATGGGGAATTCTTTTACAAACTCACACTGCAGCTCATAGAACCACAAATATTAATTAGGATGGCTTTGAGAAGACTCCACTGCTTGTCCAACTGGTATCCATAATCTAGATAATTTGGCACAATTAAAAAACTATTTCCTGTATACAAATAGAAAACAGGAAAAAAAAAAATCTCTTTTCATAAGACTCTACCACTGAAATGACATTGAGACATCCTGCCCCAGACAATGTCCGTTTGTTCTTGGAATGCACTTAGCTTTCCCAGTTAGTAAGATTGATTCCTTTCTCTTTATCCATTTGGTTTTTCCTAATGTGGAAGTTTCTGGGAAGTAAACTGACTGAGATTCTAAAAATATTTCCTTTTACATTTCCCTGAATTTAACCTCGGGGTACACAGGACTGCACCATAAAACTCAAATTCACATACGTACTTAAATGTTATCTGCTCTACCAAGTACATACAACATTTTGAAAGAAACAAATGGTACATTTTTTTCATTGCTCATATGTTTGATGAACCATACTACAACAGGAGAAGATGGAGTGGGATGAAATGATGAAAGACAGGAACGACAGAGGCTGAAAAGTGACCTAGAAATCTTAATTTTAGCAATCATAGCTGTGGCCGAATTCAAGTTTACAGCAGCAGGGGTGAAATTATAGTACAAATTACCATGCTAGGCTAGAGAAATTATTCTCCGCTGCATGGTTATTAAGTGATAGATAAATAAATAACACTGTGGGACTGATTGACAAAATATAAGTGACCTAAAAGCTAAAAGGGGCACCATTCAAATAGTACTGTGCAATCACTAGGCATTTTCAAACTGAAATGAAATTTGTCACAGTAGAGAAATCTTAAAATGGTATCTCAAGCCATTGCTAAAGTCATTCACAGGAGTAATCCCAAGGAATTTGCAACTTAAAAAACCAACATGTCTTGGTGTTTATTTTTACTCTAGGAGAAGACCATTGACGACCCATGGTGAGTAGAGCCATGGGCCAGAATTGTTTTTCAAATACTGGAGTTTAGCAATTTGAAGGGGCTTTTCCTTCCACATTTTGACATCTTTGATCTCTGCAATATATAAGTGTATCAAATCAACACGTTGTATGCTTTAAACTTACACAATGTTGTATGTCCAGTGATTTCTTAGATTTGATGAAATATGGTAGTAATGACATTATGCATGTACTCCTCTCTTTTGTTGTCAAAAGTATGGGAAACTCATTGGCATCAAAGGTACAATTTACTGCCACTGAACACATTTTGCACCTGGCATTTAACCTCCACAGAGCTCCTTGGCCCCAGATAACCTTGGAATGCAATGACATGACAAATGACAGTAGGAAATGGAATTGATGTTCACTTTTTTTTTTTTTAAAGATTTTATTTATTTATTTGACAGAGACAGAGATAGCGAGAGCAGGAACACAAGCAGCGGGAGGGGGAGAGGGAGAAGCAGGCTTCCCCCCGAGGAGGGAGCCCGACGTGGGACTCGATCCCAGGACCCTGGGATCATGACCTGAGCCGAAGGCAGACGCTTAACGACTGAGCCACCCAGGCGCCCTGATGTTCACTTTTTAAAGTGTCATTCCACTGGGTTATAAGGATAACCACTGGAAAAATCACCCAGTTGATGCTGTTGAGCAATTTATGTTTCCTTTTTAAATTTGCCGAGTCTCAATACTGTCCAATAATATTAAATCTTCTTTGTAGATGACATAGCATCTGAATTTAACCAATGTATCTTTGATTTAGTTTATTGCTAACAAGTGTTTGAGTATTCAAGAGGTGTAATGTCTCCTACTATCTCTGTTATCCCAAAGCTAAAGTCGGATAGGAACACAAGACACATCCATATGCATTCAAAATTGTACAACATTTCCAAAAGTATAATTAAGAAGCAATGGATCAAAGATTAGTCCTCTTGGCTGTAGAATGGGCACACTTAATAAAACAAACCTTCTGTAATGGCTTTCTTTGTGAGCTAAACATCTTCACTTCTGGTGGAAATATTCATATGGCTTTGCCACTCCAGAATCAGGAACAGTGGAAATATCTCATTAATTTGTCAAAAGGTGGAGGTTCCAAAAAGTCAAAATTACCAATTGTACCAACCATAACAAAATGTTAATTTTGGATTTAAAATACCACAAATACCTGAAAGACAAGGCATGGAAAGAAATCGTACTTGTTGAATCTTCTTCGTTAACTAAGGAGTACAGATTGTCTTCCACAGTCCAGCCATTTCCTTTCTCTGCCACCAGAAGAGAAGCACATCTTCCAGCTGAGGGTGTGCATGTCTGGCCCAAGGGACATGCCCATGGTTATGGAGAGGTGGCTTCCCGGAAAGCAAGGTGAAGATTATGGCAGGGCTACTGACTTTTGGTCCAGTAATTTTGATTATGACATCAAACTTTGGGATCTGGAAATGCATATCAGTTTTGTCCACATGCAAAAATGTAGAATATCTGAGCATTCTGAACACTTTAGCTAGCTTTGTGCTGCTTCTTATAGAACCAAGAATAGATTTTTAATAATTTATAACTCTTGACCTCACTTTAAATCCCTCGTATTCTTTTCTATTATTTACCCATAAATTGTTTTCTCAACAAAATGTTTAAATGCATTTTCTTGAGAAATTATAGCACATTATTAGTGTCATCTTCTCCCCCTCTCAAAGAAAATGTACAATTTGCTACTGGGAATGACACAATTTACTGCAATTCAGGAAACCCATAATGATGGATAATGCTTTAGAAGATGGCCGTGGAGCAGCATCTTGCCCCTCACAGTGCTTGTATCTGATATTTGACACACATGCTGGGCTGGGCACATTTTGGGGTTTGCAACACTATACTTAACTTGCTTATTTAATATGAAAATAAGACTTATAAAAATTAGTTTTGAATCAGCTGCTGGGATCAAGTTTTAGTAGAAATCAGAATCTAGTTGAAGACTGCCTTCCATTCTACCTGCTTCTACTTCACGTTTTGAGCTTCCTTCCTTCTTACTTTGTAGTAACCACATTCCTCTCAAATGCCCAATGGCTTCGTTCTTTCTGTGATTAATCCAGTCTCCTACTTAATTGACCAGGGTTGCTCCCAGCCCCCATATCAATGTTTAGAACTCCTTTGCCTTGTTCTCTCAGAGTTCTGATTTCCAGTAGCTAATTGGACAAATTCATCAGTTATAATAGTATAACATCTATTAACACATACTCTTTTATAGTACAGTTAACCAGAGTCTACAGTCATATTTTATGTTTGAGTCCACAGAGCCAGTACTTAGGGGATTCTTGGTTCATGTCAAGTGCAAACTGTTTCCCCGCAGATGATACACTAGAACCAGGACATTTGCTTAAGATATGGCTTTAATGTAGAATTGTCATGATATTTGTAAGTCTGTAAGCATGACAGTGGGCTATGGAACATTCTGGAATCCTCCATCTTAGTATGTAAGCAGCTGAATCACCACCAGAATAGTAAATAAGACAAAAGGAGGCTGTTGTTATACAACAACCACAAAGATTCCAGTTGCACCAGACTCAGTTCATGGGTTCCAGTAACTCTATTTTCTATACTTCCCAAATATTTTCTTTTCAAATATTTTGTTTCACAATCTCTATAAGCACATAAATGTCCCAGATTCATTCATCTTTTTGCATTCATCTACCAGTCCCCGACTGGACCTTACATCTGGAAGTTTGTTTATTTACCTGTTTATGTGTGTATCAAAGCAACATGTACTTATAGTTCAAAAAGGAAGACAGAAAGAACACAGATAGCACTAAAATCTTCTAACAAATGTTGAGTAAGTTCTGTCTCATCCTTCCCAATCTTAAATTCCACTCACTAAAAACATGTTTTTAATATTGTTTCTGTTTCATAATTATTTTATAATTATTACCATTGGCTTCTTGTTTTACAAAAAATGGGGAAAAAAATCCTCTCTCCAGTAACCTACATTCTTCATCTGAAAAGTTACATCACCATTTTTGGTTGAAAAAATTGTTAACTGTTTAGTTCATTTTGACTCTGAACCTTTATTTCCTGTTGAGCCAGGTAGTATACTGCTTTCTGTTCTTGTGTAGCTTCTACTACTTGTTCTCTTTCTCCTGATCTTTTTGGTTTTCCATTTCAACATGCTTTCTTCTCATCTTCTTTTTCCTCTTCCTCTTCCTTCTTCTTACCCTGCTGGAGTTAGCAATTACATTTTAAAAATTTTCCTAGTTTTCTATATACCAAGAAGAATCATTTCCCAATATATCTGTTGGATGACTATTAATTTTTCTCTGAATATTCCTCTTACAGCTTTTTTCTCAATTAATTAATATATTACCTTCTTTCTACTCCAATATTAGTGAGTGTATTTCAAATTTTCTTCTACTCCCTGGATTGTCCGTTTCTTGAGTCCCTTTTATAATATTTGCTTATTTTGGTCTCTGTCTTTCGGGTTGAAGCCTTTCCTATGACCTATGGTGACCTTGGCTGCCATTTATATTAAAGAATAGGCCACAAGAAGGTAAAGCCTGTACTAGCATCATACTCAATGATGAAAAAACTGAGAGCTTTTCTTCTAAGATAAAGAACAAAACAAGGATGTTCACTCTCACCACGTGTATTCAATACAGTACTCGAAGTCCTAGCCACAGCAAGTAGGCAAGAAAAAAAAACAGGCATCCAAATTGGTAGGGAAGAAGTAAAACTTTCACTATTTGCAGATGACATGATTATATATACAGGAAACCCTAAAGACTTCACCAAAAAACTACTAGAATGGATAAATGAATTCAGTAAAGTAACAGGATACAGAATTAATATACAGAAATCCGTTGAAGCAACAGAAAGAAATTAGGAAAGCAATCCCACTTAAAATTGCACCTAAGAGAATAAAATACCTAGGGAGAAAAAAAAAAAAAGAAGACAATTGGAAAAGTCTTGTACATGGACAGAGCTTGTTACGAGTGAGCTGTGTTCTAGAGTGATGAAAACACAGGCTGGCAGTTTCATGGAGGCATGGAAATGCCAATTTTTGTGGGTCTACTCTGGGACAATTCAGTTTTTCCAAAGAAGAATCCTGGTTACCATAATGAAAACCCTGACCACCACTGGACTGATGTCCTCAAATCCAGGAGCTCACTAGATCAATTTTTCCAGAATACAAAGTTACAGTCTGCTGCAATGTTTAGGGCATGTTTGTAACTGCTTGTGTGGAGGTGGAGAGGTATCTGGGTATCTAACCACTCCTTACACTGATGTCCAGTCAGTCTCTCTAGATTCAACCTTGAGGTTCCTGCCCCTTTCCAGTTCACTCAATTCTTCCTACACTATAGCCTTTTGGTGAGGCTGTGGGGTAGATCACCCTGATTTTTTCTGTGCAGAAATGTTGAGTTTCATGTATTTTATTCTGCTATATCAGTTACTAATCTTTAGTATCTTCTCAAAATTTGGTAATATCTCTTAATAGCTCTTGTCCCCTCACCCATGCTCTTTGTCCTTGAGAGTTTATTCTTGTTAAAAAATTCTCTACTTATTACTTTAGTGGAATTCCATGAAGGAGTAATACAAAGATATGTGCTCAATTGACCACTTTTTACAAGCAGCTCCAGCATGTATTTTTAATTGCCAAGAGAGGCTTGAGTGGTATCTATTTCATGATCTTATAGTAACTTGATCATAATAAAACTTTTGAAATTATGGTGTCTTGTATGATAGTAAGCAACTGATAGCTTACTATTTCATTAAAAGATCAAATTATTATGATTATAAACTGTACTGTAAGTTTGGGATATTTTCTGTCTGATTTTTATATTTATAATAAGGACTAAAGTAGCAGTTAGAAATTTTTAGTGATCCAACTTTGAAGTGAAATTTTTAAATTGCTTATATTTTAGATTTTGGAATCATTTTAATTTAAGGATACTGTGAAATCATAAGGCAGTCTCTTAAAAGGAAAAAAATGTTAACCAGTTACAACTGATTGAGATGCATAACAATTATTTCTAGTATAGTGAAACAAAAAAAAAGTAATATAGAAATAAACAGGAAATAGGATAAAAATAAAATTTATTCATAGATAAAGGAAATAAAGGAGGATTTTGTGGAAAATATAATATTTAATAATATATAATAATATAATATAAATATAATATGACTACTATAATAACCAATTTCAAAGTTTGTATTTGTCAGTCTCATTGTTCTCACATTGATTTTACAAATAGAAAATGTTATAAATTTGAACTTAAAAATTCATAAAATAGCACTTTAATCTTTTTTATAAGATGGGTTTCTACATGAACACTGTGATTAGGGAAAAAAAATATTTCTTGGCCAACCAAAAAAAAAGAGAGAAAAAGGGGAAAAATTGAGAACATAATGATCTATAAATTCCATTCTAACCCTACTAGTTTTTTCAATTACTCTGTTTCACCTCATCCATAAAATTGTAATAGTAATACCTGCTCTTACAGAATTGTGAGTATCAAATTAGGTACTGTATGAGGAACTATAAATTTCTTTAGATATGTAATTTATTATTACTAATCAAATCTGTGGAAATGATAAGAAAAGTAAAAAGTCTATGACATTACCACATACCTTGTAATTTTCTCCTTCCACTACCAACATTTCTATACAGAGTCATCCCTATATGTCTTCTTATAGTTTTTAAGCTCAGCCCAAATAGTAGTGTAATGCTAGTCATGTGGTCAAATCACATTTGCTGCCAAAAGCTGCCTTCTATGGGAGCTCATGAGATATAATTATACAGTCGTTACATTTCTAACAGTGCTGTCATTCCTTTGCCAGAAGATTTCAGAGAAAACTGAACCCAGAAGCTGGAAGTCTTCTGTTGTTTCAACTGAGTTCCTTAATATCAACTATATAGGGAAATGCTAAGGATACAGGTATGAAATTCTTTCAAAATATTTGTGAAACACAGCTTCCAATTTTACTCCAAACTACTTTCTCAGCTAACATGTACAATCTCAAAACTCCCTTTATGGGGCGCCTGGGTGGCTTGGCCCATTGAGCGTCTGCCTTCAGCTCAGGTCATGATCCCAGGGTCCTGAGATCAAGCCCCGCATCCAGCTCCCTGCTCAGCAGGGAGTCTGCTTCTCCCTCTGCCTCTCCCCTCTGCTTGTTCTCTCTCTCGCTCACTCTCTCTCAAATAAATAAAATTTAAAACAAAACAAAACTCTACTTATAAGAGTATGGAGATCAGAGATATTCATTCAGTGAGGTGTATTGTTTTTTTCAAAAATTTTCTTGATGGTCTTTAATAAATCTGCCAGAATCTCTGAACATATATAAACTCTTTTCACATTTTCTTTGTTAGCTTCTTATGCAAAGAAAAGTGGTGATAGAACTTCTCCTTTTGGTCCATTGAGTCTAAAGAAGATTTTCCACAGAAAAATCTGTGGAGATAATCTTATCTGCACTTCTTGAAGTCTATTAAAATCTCGTACACATATATGTGAGTTATTGTTTTTCCATTATAAATACAAAGCACATATAACAACAACAAAAATAACGATGTCCAGTGTCAAAAGAATCCAAAATCTGCTATCTGGTTTTGAGAAAGTGTCCCATATGGTGTCTTTATTATTGGCAGTAGATGCTCAGATTAAGGAGTTGCTGTGTCATGGTAAGATATCACCTGAATCTGATTCTAGCCAAGCATTATTTTGCTCTTCCTTCCTGCCCTGGGTTTTGAAGTATGTTTATTCTGTGATGTCTAATGACAGGCAGATCGGCTCTCTCCTTAATTGCTGATGATTTGTCAAGTACAAGAAATGAGAGAGTGATCTTCACTGAACTGTAACCCTTAGAAGCCCATGAAACTATCTGTTTATAATGGAAATATATAAAATGAACACAGTAACTGTAGTTGGCAGTTTTTTAAAGACAATGAAATTTCTGACTACTGTGATCTGCTTTCTTTTCAGAAAACTAGGTAAGAGAAATCCCAGAACAAGTGACATATATCACTGGATAAATATACGCCATAAGTAGGCTCTTAATGTCTCTTTTACACGACAAGTATGCATTGACTTCAGAAGCCCAATGGTAAATTTTAAAGACGTTACTGAAAAGGCTTTCACTGTTGAGCCCAGAAAAGAAAGGAAAAGATTCTGATAAGCAGTTTAACATTTAGAAAAAAAAAGCGTTTGCTCTTCTTACATGAAATGAAATCATCAACAATTATGAAGAAGTCTTAATTCTGACATGTGATTCTACAAACCCTATTTTATTTAACACAGTAGTTGAAGAAGGACACTTAGGTTAATATCAATTTACTGTTTCACCAATTTTTAATTAAATAGATTATTAAAGGTGCTTGAAATCACACTACGTATTTTATCTTGAGGTTTGTTTTTTGGTTTTGTGCTTCAAGGGGTATAATGGGTTCTTTCCACGCTTATTATAGGCATCATTAGGATACACAAAAATGTGTGAAGGTACCCATCACAAGGACCAGACAAACTTAATTCTAGAAAATTAAATGACATTTATGTGTACTATTTCCCTCCCCAGGAAATCATTGGAAAAGAAGAGTGGAGTTCATTTAATATACTTTTAAGCTCCTTAAAGTGAGTCTTAGCCTTAACTGATGGACAAGTGGACACATATTCTCTGCCCAATGTTTGAACTTCATTTAAAACACATCCGAAAATTGACCACATGGCCTCTATTATAGCGATGGACACCCTGTTAACTCTCAACACACTAGAAGTCAATAACAAGAAGATAACTTCCTACTTAACCTATGGATTATTTAGGGGGTCTGTCTTTAATTTATAAGTGCTTAGAGATTTCCTGTTATCTTTTTGTTATTGACTTCTAGGTTATTTTAATTACCATCTAATAACTAACTTTTATGATTTTGGTTATTTCACATGTTAACATGGTTTTCCCTCCTAGGATATGGTCTATCTTGGTGAATGTTCCAAGTGCATTTGAGAAAAATGTATATTCTTTCTTTGTTGGGTGAAATATTCTATAAAATCACTCACATGTAGAATTTAAAAAACAAAACAAAGAAGCAAAATTTAAAAAATGACAGAGAGACAAGCCATGAACAGACTTTAAATTGTTGAAAACGAACTGATGCTTACCAGAGGTGAAGTGGGTAGAAGGTTGGGTGAAATAGGTGATGACGATTAAGGAGTGCACTTGTCATGATGGGCACTGGATGATGTATGGAATTGTACAATTATGTTATACACTAGACACTAATATAACACTCTATGTTAACTATACTGGAATTAAAATGTTAAAAAAGGGAAAAAATCCAACAACAAAAGCGAGAATATTTTGTGTGTTCAATTGTGAAGTTGAAAGATCTGCTTTCAAACTCATTCATGTGGTTGTTGGCAGGCCTTGGTTTATTATGGGCTGTTGGAGAGAGGTCTACTTGTCTGTCAATTAAGGCAGACTCACTTTCAAGACAACATATAAAAATTTGTGTGATGAGGCTAAAAAGCAGTGCTTGGAGGGAAACTCATGGCATTAAATTCTTATATTAGAAAAGAAAAAGCTTTAAATCAATGTAAATTACTATTTTAAAAAAGTAGAAAAATAAAAGCAAATAAACTCAAAGCAAATGGGGGGAAAGAAATAATAAAGATTAGAACAAAAATGAATGAAATGGAAATGCAAAACCGACAGGGAAAATCAATGAAAAGTGAGAGTTGGTTCTTTGAAAAGATCAATAAAATTTATAAAATTTAGCAATACTGACAAAGAATAAAAGAGAGAAGAGACAAATTACCAAAATCAGGAATAAAAGAAAGGATATCACTATACTCTGAAGCCATTAAAATGATACTAAGGGAATACCACAAAGAAATATGTGCATTTGAGTCACAAATTTAGGTAAAATGGACCAAATCCTTGAAAATCACTAACTACCAAAACTCACCTAAATTGAAAGAGATAACTTGAATGGTATTATAAATATCCAAGAAATTGAATTCATAGTTTAAAAAATTTCCAAAAAAGGAATTACCAGATCTAGATGGTTTTCTGGTTAACCCTCTCAAACATTTAACAAATAAATAAAACCAGTGTTGCATAATCTTTTCAAGAAACTGGAAAAGGAGGAAATATTTAATAATTGATTTCATGAAAACAGCTTTACCTTGATAACAAATCAGGCAGACATCACAAGAAAAAAAATTACAGACCAATATCCTCATGGACATAGATGCAAACATTATTAACAAAAATTTAGCTGAGTTCAGCATTCTATAAAAAAAATTATACATAATAACTAATTGGGGCTCATTACAGGGATGCAGGAGTGGTTTGATATTTGAAAAATCAATTGTTATCCACCATATCAATAGCCTAAAGAAGCAAAACCTATGAGCACATCAACTGATGTGAAAAAAAACATTTGACAAAACCAAAAATCCATTTATGATATAAAAACAAACATTCAGCAAAACAGAAATAGAAGGGAACTTCCTCAACCTGATAATGCGCATTTGTCAAAACCCACAGTTAACATCATACATACTGGTGAAAGACTGAATAGTTTCCCCCTAAAGTTGGGAGTCAGGTAAGGATGTTCACTCTCACAACTTCCGGTAAAAGTTGTAACTAAAGCCCAAGCTAGTGCAATAAAGCAAGAACAAGAAATAAAAGGCATCCATACTGAAGAACAGTAAATAAAATGTTATTTGCAGGCATCGTGATTGTCGAATTAAGTTAGTTAAGTAAGGACACAGGTTACAAGGTCAACACATCTATATAGTAGCAATGGACAATTGGAAATTAATATTTTAAAAAGCATTTACCAAAATTCTCAAACAAATGCAAGATTTCAGTATATAAACCTCAGAAAACTTGTATAGGATCTGTAGGCTGAAAGAATAATTCTTATGAAAGCAATCAGAAAAGGCTAAATAAAAGGAAGAGGCAGATCTTTTTTATTGCCTGGAAGACTCAACATAGTAAGGATCTTCATTCTTCCCAGATTAATCTACAGATGTGATATAATTCCCAGTAGGATTTTTTTGTAATGTTGAAAAGTTGTTTCTAAAATTTATGTGTAAAGTGAAAGAACTAAAAAAGCTGAAGCAATTTTGAAAAGGAAAATAAAGTTGGAAGAATCAGATTACTCTTTTAAGACTTACAATAAAGGGTGCCTGGGTGGCTCAGATGGTTGAGCATCTGCCTTCGGCTCGGGTCATGATCCCAGGGTCCTGGGATCGAGCCCCGCATCGGGCTCCCTGCTCCTTGGGAGCCTGCTTCTCCCTTTGCTTCTCTCTCTCTCTCTCTCTGTCTCTCATGAATAAATAAATAAAATCTTAAAAAAAAAGCTAAGCAAATAAGACAGTGAGATATTGACAAAGGCATAGACCCATAATATCAATGGAACAGAATGGATAGTCTAGATATAGACCCAAACCAACATGACCAATTGATTTTTGACAAAAATGCAAAGGTTATTCAATGGAGAAGGACAGTCTTCTGTACAAATTAAATAGGAAGATTGGACATCAAAATCAGTAGGCAAATTGGTATGAAAACCAATGAACCTCTATTTAAACCTCATAGTTTCTGCAAAAGTTAACTTAAAATAGATCATAGATCAACATAGAAAGCCTAATACTGTAACATGTTGAGAAGAAAACATAGGAGAAAATCATGATCTAAAGTCAGGCAAAGCATTCTTAGATATGATACAAAGAAACACAAACCATAATATAATTATTAAATTGGGCTGCATCAGAATTAAGTATGTTTGCTGTGTGGAGGCAACTACTGAAAAAACAAAAAAAAATCTACAAACTGGGAGAAAATATTTACAAATTATATATCTGACAAAGGACTTGTATCCGGAATATATAAAGGACTCTCAAAACTCAATAAGAAACAAACAACCCAATTTAAAAATGGGCAAAAGAATTTGCAACGACATGGGTGGAGCTAGAGAGTATTGTGCTAAGTGAAATAAATTGGAGAAAGACAAATACCAAATGATTTCACTCATATGTGGAATTTAAGAAACAAAACAGATGAACATAAGGGGAAAAAGAGAGGCAAACTGTAAAACAGATTCTTTTTTTTTTTTTTAATTTTATTTATTTATTTGACAGAGAGAGAAATAGCAAGAGCAGGAACACAAGCAGGGGGAATGAGAGACGGAGAAGCAGGCTTCTTGCCGAGCAGGGAGCCCGATGTGGGACTCCATCCCAGGATCCTGGGATCATGACCTGAGCCGAAGGCAGACGCTTAACGACTGAGCCACCCAGGCGCCCTGTAAAACAGATTCTTAACTCTAGAGAACAAGCTGAGGGTTGCTGGAGGTGAGGTGGGCAGGGGATGGGGTGAATGAGTGATGGGTATTAAGGAGGGCACTTGTGATGAGCACTAGGTGTTGTAGGTAAGGATGAATCACTAAATTATACCCCTGAAACTAATATTACACTGTATGTTAGCAACCAGAATTTAAATAAAAACTTGAAAGTATAAAAAATAAATAAAATAAATATGCTGTAAGGAAAGAATAAAAATAAATTTTAAAAAATGGGCAAAAGACTTGAACACATTACACCAAGAAGACATAAAGAAGACATAGGCTGTGGGTGTCAGTAAATGCCCATTATCAAGCCTACAAAAAGATGGCCAACATCATAGGCTGTTAGGAAAATATAAAGTTAAATCATGATAAAATACCACTGCACACCTATGAGAATGGCTAAAATTAAAAGAAATAATCATAATGACAACATAAAGTGCTGATAATGAAACCGAGCAATGGGAACTCTCACGTTGCTGGTAAGAATGCAAAATGGTGCACTGAAATGGGAAAGAGAGTTTGGCAGTGTCTCCTAAGGTTAAATATATGTTTACTATATGACTCAGCAATCCTATTCCTAGGTGCTTACCCTAAACAAATAAAAAAAATAATGTTCATGCAAAAACCTATACACGAGTGATTATGGCAGCCCCATTCGTAATTTCCCAAACTGGAAACAAAATGTCATTCAATAGATGAATGGATAAAAAAACTGTGGCACATCAATACAGTAAAATAGTACTATGCAATAAAAGGGAACAAACTATTGATGCTAGAAACATCTTTTTTTTTTTTAAGATTTTATTTATTTGACAGAGAGAGACACAGCAAGAGGGGAACACAAGCAGGGAGAGTGGGAGAGGGAGAAGCAGGCCTCCTGCCAAGCAGGGAGCCCGATGCGGGGCTCGATCCCAGGACCCTGGGACCAAGACCTGAGCCGAAGGCAGATGCTTAACGACTGAGCCACCCAGGCGCCCCGATGCTAGAAACATCTTGAATATCAAAAGCATTTGCTGAGTGAAAAAAGCCAGGCTCACAAGGTTACATGCAATATGCTTCTATTATATGGTGTGTTTGAAAAGACTGTAGGAATGGAGGTGAGGGTTTGCCCAGGTTTTGGGCTGGCAGACGATGTGATGAGAAGAAAGCAGCAAGGGGACACAGAAATGGATATTGAGGCTGATGGAACCATTCTGTAACCTGACTGTGTGGTAAATCTATGCCTATGTTAAAAATACACAGAACTCTACACTTAAAGTTTTTTTTTTTTTTTACTGTAACTTAGTTTTGAAAATAAAATTAAAGGAAAAAGCTCTTATAAAGAGTGAAATAACATATATATGAAAAAGGAATAAGTATTAGCCATGGTGTCAAATAATAAAGTGTGACAATATCCAGAAATATTTAAAATAAATCTTTGTTGAAAATTAGGGAGTTTGAGGCATTTGAGACTCTTTTGTGAGTAAACACTGTTGAATCCCAATTCCTATTTTGGGACTTACTTGACATTGTGGACATTCTCAGCGTCTCTCCTCCTGGCAGGAGGGCGGTGACAGGCTGACAGAATGGAGTCAAGTCTGAAGGGCAGATCAGGTGGAGGAGACAGCCTGCCGACCGGATAGCTGCCTCGGCAGGGCACCAGCGACCACAGTGGAGACAGGATGCTCTCAGCGGAACTGATCAAAATCACCAACTTGTGGTCATTCTTTTTAAAATTAGGAAGCACTTGTGGAAAATGTCCCACTTACCTAATCTATTGATGGAGAAGGGGTGGGAAGAGATCTAAGAACAGCCTAAAGCTTTTTTTATGTAAGACGTACGTGTTTTTAAAATAGGCAATGAAATGGGAGCAAGTCTAGACTGTGTTATTAAGTGAAAAAAAGGTTCCAAACAGCATGGTGAGCATGATCTCATTTAGTAAAAAACAAAGAAGTCTCAAGAAAAATATTTTTAGATAAAGTATATAACTTGGAGGAACACCTTTCCTTATAAAATATATGCAGCCATTTAAACAAATGAGATAGCTCTTTAGATACTGGCGTGATTTTGCCCAAGAGTTTCATATTGCCTGAAGAGCATGTTGTTCTGAATGCATCACTTTCTGTTAAAAAATAACTTTGTGTAAATTTATATATAACAAATATAGTAACATAGAGATATGGATGATATAGAGGTATAGTGGTGTGTGTGTGTGTGTGTGTGTGTGTGTGTGTGTGTAAGCATAGGAAAAATAAGAACTGTTAATAGGGTTATCTCAAAGGTGGACATCCTTGTAGGGGACAAATAAAGGGGAAAGAGAGTTCTTTTGTCTTTTATAATTTAAGAAAATACTTCCCATCCCTAATCTAAACATGCACACTTATTTATTTTAACATGAAAGAGAAGAAAAAAGTAGTACAGTAAATGTTAACATTGGTTCTCTTGGTCTGATAAAATGAGATATAAACTTTATCTTCTTTGTGCTTTTATTTATTTATTTTTTTAGATTTTATTTTTTATTTATTTGACAGAGAGAGACACAGCAGAAGAGGGAACACAAGCAGGGGGAGTGGGAGAGGGAGAAGCAGGCTTCCTGTGGAGCAGGGAGCCCGATGTGGGGCTCGATCCCAGGACCCTGAGATCATGACCTGAGCTGAAGGCAGATGCTTAATGACTGAGCCACCCAGGCACCCCATTCTTTGTGCTTTTTTATGTTACTAAAATTTCTACAATAAATGAGTATAACTTTTGAAAACAATCAAATGTTATTAAAATTACCATTGAATAGAACAAAACATTTGTGTCACAATACCCTTAATTATATAACACCTTCACTACTATTAAGAAATAAGTATATCTTGCAAGTTCCACCCCATACATATTCTTAACCCAAACTTTTTTTAATTAGATAAGCCTAATCTTCGAAGATATCAAAAAGGCTTACAGAAATTTTAGAGATATGTTCCAAACTTTAAACAGGGTAGAAATGTCTTCCTAACGTTAAAAAAAAAAATCACCTTTACCTTTCCATTCCCCACTGATACATACGAATCCACCCACCTCCCCAACATTTCAGTTATATATGGTTCATAGTTACACAGTTAAACAATGTGGTCACACAGTCGAACATACTGAACTAGGGCTTTACAATGAGCAACCTCCAATCTCAATAGTTTAAAAGAACACATGTATGTTTCTTATTCACACTGCATGCCCATCTATGGTTTCCTGGAACTCTGCCCTAACTTGTCTTTACTCAGGAACCCAGGCTGGGGAGCGCTCTCCCTCTGTACATTTGCTGGGAAAAGGAAGTGATGAATCACATTACCGAGTTTTAAATACTCCTCCAGAAGTGACATGAGTCACTTCCTCTCACATTTTGTGAGCCAAAGGAAGTCAAATGGCCATACCTAACAACAAAGGGGTGGAAAAAATCAAATCCTACCATTTGCTCCAAAGAAAAGCCAAAACCATTTGATGAACAGAACTAATGTCAACCATAGTCAGAATTGCAAGATAAACAACTGACATCAGTAAGAATCCAATGGATTTAGCCCATTAAACTTACATTTTTCACATAACAGATTTGTTTTAAATTGCATGGTAAAAAAAACTTTACACTTTTTCTAGTGCCCCAAAACTGTTGTTCTTAAAAAAAGAACTTGACAAATATTCTTCTGTTTTTCTCTAAAGAAAACAAAATAAAATAAAACAAAAACCTTAAGCCAATAGGGCATTTTCAGATATCAGACATTACCACATGAGAGTATAAAAATATGAGAAAAAAAGATTTTCATTAGGCTTAACCAGACTACTGCCATTAGTAAGATTTTTTAGTATTTTAATTTATTTGATTTATTTATCTAGCTATGTTTATTTATTTTACCAAAGTACTTTTGAACACCTACTAAGAGCTGTGGATTCTTCCAGGCAAAGACCATCAACCCTTTGAACTCCCATGATCAGTGTTAATATTTAAACATCATGAGTAAACCAAGTGCAATCTAAATCTGCTTAGAATTGTGCATAAGCTCACTTCTGGGTTACGTTAGCATAGATTCCATACCTGGGGAAGATGGTGTATGACTGGAGCATACCTCATTGAGGTTATCATTGGCACCTGCCTTAGAAACTAAAAAATTAGAACCAATATTTATGAAAATGTATGTGCTCACAGAATTTAAGGAGCTATGGTTCTTGACCTTGGGGTAAATTCTATCTTTTCATAAAATATTGATGACAAATCCTTTTATTCCTTTCTTCTTGCCCACACCACCACTCACCACTGCCTTACAATCTCTATTTCTATACAGCATCCTTGTGGTCACACCTGACAGTCTCTCAAGAATAGACCTCTGGTTTCAGATGAGAGAAAGTTGTTTTCCAATCCCCACAGACTTATGAAAGATTAGAGTTCTTCATTTGCATCTAAGAAATAGGAGTTCTATATATTCACATATATCAGAGTAACCAATTGCTTAAAAGTTTCAAGTTTTAAGTAGCCAAATAGCCAGTGTATTTTAGGTTCAACTAGATCACTTCTGAAAATGTTTCATGGTCCAGTTTTAACATCGATCATTAATATAGTAGTTAAATCCTGGCATTTGGAAGATAATTTTTCTTCAAAAAAAAGATCATCCATTGAATTAAAAAAAAGATATAATGGGGAATAATGTGTATCTAATTATTAATGTACTATAGAAATTAGCTTTTATGTTGCAATTTATATTGCAATTACGTTCTTTGTGTTATAAAGCAGAACAATACAGAAGAAGAACTTCTTTATTAATGCCTAATAGCATGGTAATTTAAAATATTCAGGTTTCTTTAATAAGGTAGTGTATGAAATGTTACTTAATTTGACAAGATTAATTATACAATTAATTTAAGACTGCTCTCAATTAAATTAGTAAAAATTCTTAAGCTTGCTGCTTTTGAAAAGAGCGTTGGAACTTAGCATGAAGAGAGATACCTATTAAACATGATATTAATTAGATGGAGATAGAATAATGCATGTTTTGTTAATAGAAAAGGCATTGTCAAAGAGTTGGTAAAGAGGCATTATTTCATTACTTTAATAATAACAATAATACCCATAATACCCCAGCCCTCTAAACAATTTCGAAGGGTCTCCAACAATACTGGAAAATACAGTGGTTTGGGCATCCTGAGAAGTACTCAAGACAACAAGACAACAAAACTCCTTTCTTGCCAGTCCTGACGTCATGTATTTGAGGGTTCTGTTTAGACAGAAGTGTTGTCAAGGGGAGCTGACTGACTATTGAAATACCTCCAAAGTGACATTATCTTGGTGAATTCACCATGGTCCAGGGTCTAATCTTGCTTATCAGGTCCAAAGACAAGTTTGTCAGAGTCCCAGGGTTACTTAGGTCCAAGTCGACTGAGAGATATGAATTAAATTCATAATTCACTAGAGTATAATCACAAAATCCTCATTTATGTATTCACAATGGAGAAATCTACCTTTTGGGGGACCAGCAGGCCCAATTTCTGTATTTACAGTGAGCCTTTTCATGATATCAGAGTATCTGGGAAACTCTCTATTTTAGTGATGTAAAGCTTGTTTGGCATACAAAGAACTGGAGTATAAATCATCCTGGCTAAAGGAGAGCCAAAACATTATTCCTATTCTACCCCACATAAAACACCTCTCCAGTGACTAGGATATTCTTATTCCTCACATTTCCTATATATCTCTCCCTGCATCCCCAAACCCTCTACCCTCTCCATGGGGCTGGATTCTTTGCTAATTCTATGGCTGGAAGACAAAAGGAGGGGGTTAAATTGCAGGTTTTAGTGTTTGGTTGACCATATAGTGCAAGCCAACTAGGAAAGCAAACAAAGAAACTGAGGGGAAAATGCCGTTGATCTGGACACAGTTAAGTCTTGTCCCAGGCTGAGAATCTTTTTGAATATTTCATGTAACTTTGCATGTTTTGCATTATAAGTGTTGCATTTCTTAATTCAAGTGTCGTACCTCTGGGGGAGAGAGAAGCACCTAGTATATTATATTAAATCCAGTGATTCCCTGAGTTGGAATAGGGGCTGGGGACAAACAGGATCTCTACTAGTTTATATGGAGGGGGGATGCAGAACTGCATCAGGACTATGCCTTGGGAGCAGAGGTGAGACTAGATGCAGTTCCTCCTTCTCCCAAATTTCAGCTTTCCTTTGGCCCTAGGAAGGGGAGTATTGACCGGTGCACAAAATGAAACATGATACATGGAGATCCATGAGACAAGTTGCTGAGGCAGATTACACGTAACTGTACTATGAAGGATTCTCCTACAATCACTCAAACAAATGAGAGTAAATGGTTAAAACAAAAGGAGAAAAAAGAAAAAAAAATTCCCACAAGAGTTTGAATGAATCATGTGGCAGTTAGTCTTGACTTCCAAATGCAGATTGACTCCACTTTATAAATAATAAAGAATTGTGGGTAAACACAACTATAGATATAACTTTTCCTAAACTAATAATTTTCAGATGAAAAAAGAAAGTGCCATGCAAGTGAAATTCACACAGTTAATGGTAAAGTTGGAGCTCAAATCTAGGTTATTTGACCTTCAGCGCAATGTGTTTTATATTATTCTTTGTCATTAGGTAACTCTTATAAAGTTGCATATAAGTAATTTTAAGTAGAAAATCTTCCAAATTGCAAAAACACTGAAAAATGTTCTATGAAAAGATTATTTAAAAAAATACTTATATAATGCATGCCCATTGGGTAGTTGTACCAAGGTGATAGTCGTTATGGAAACAATAGCTTGCATTTGTTGAGTGCTGTGTGACTGGCATCATTCTGAAGACAGATCATGTTCCCACTGACTTCCACTAAAATTGGAGGCTCTGCTTTGTCCAAAACAAGTGATGGTTCTAAGTCATTTAAAATAAAATTAAGATTCTTAATATATAGTTATAGTAGAAAAAGCATCATGTTAGTATTTGCATTCTACATACACTAAACTTCTACCCATTCACTTAATAAGTATTTAAAACTGAACTGATTAAAATGCACCACACAGGTATTAAAATTTCCATCTTACAGGGAGTTCTTTGTGACTCCACTGGAGTGGAATGCTTAAGTAGAAACAATATAACCATTCTCAATTAGAATTTAATAAGAAAGAGCAAAGGTACTGTAAATGGAGTTGCTCTGCTATCATCTATCTATTCATCTATCTATCTATCTATCCATCCATCTATCCATCTGTCGATAAACGTCTGTTGAAGTTAGTGTTTTACACACACACACACACACACACACTCGCTTCTATCAAACCAGTCATGATCTCAAATCTCCAGTTGGTAGTCCTTTCTGAGAATAATGGGTTACCTACAGGGACATTAAGTATTTAGCAGCAACCCACTAAGCTACTGCTGCCTAGGGATGTTTAATAGAGTTAAACAGGAAGTGCCATGGTGTTGCATAAGTCCAGAATTTGTTTTCAGGAGAAAAAGTAAGAAGTTATTCTTTCTACTGAAAGCCATATAGAGTCTTCACTTTGCCATAAGTTAGAGAAGGGCTATGCTTACTCAGGACAATGCCACCTCCAAGGAAAGGAGGAATTGGTGTCTAATAAGAGACTCACTGTATATCCTTCATAATTTAATGTATCAATTTACTGTATGAATAATAGGGCTCTTATATTTACAATGGATGCCTCTTCACAAGCTTAGAAAATCCCCTATATTTCAAACACTATTGAAAAATGTTCTTTTAATTCCTATAATACATAATCAATGGGAATTTGTTCCAAGGTGATGATTGCTAGGGAAACAATAGCACATATTTGCTTACTGTGTGCTTGGCATCATTCACTCTAAGCACTTTTTGTATATTTCACTTAATTCCTACAACAACCCTGTGTGGTAAGTAGTACAACTATCCCCCCCGCCCCCATAAGAGGAAATTCTACAGAAGTTAAGTGCCCAAGACCATACAGCTAGGAAGTGGTGGATACAGTTCCAAATCCAGGTAGCCTACTTCGAATGTGAAGGACACAAATTCCTTCAATATAGGGAAAGGAGATGAGCATATACTTGGGCAAAAGAGCTACAGAAATCAAGGTATCCAGAGGCATACTCCCAAGTTCAGAGGCAAGCTTCTTACACCTTCCACTTTCCAGAAAGGTCCCATAAGGGTAATATTCTTATTGGTCCTTTAAGAAGCTCCAGCCCACCCACTACCTCTAGGATCCTCAAACCCTGCTGCCAACTGACAATTCTTTTGGAGATTTTGCTAACAGCTTGCCTGTTCACTAGGTACAATTAGCTGGTAATGACTCCAGCATATTCTTGAGATTAACCAAAGTTTTATTTCACTTTTTTTTTTACTTAAAGTAACTTTATTGGGGTGTAGTTAATATACAATAAACAGCACGTAACTAAAGTGATGATTTCATGAGTTTTGCATATGGTATCCACCCATGAAACCACCACAATAATCAAGATAATACTATATCCATCAACCTACAAAATTTTCTCCTGCTCCTCTGTAATACCTCTCTCCAGCTTCCCCTTGTGCTGACCTTTTCTATACCTCTGCAGTCTCTAGGCTACCCCTGGTCTATTTTCTGTCACTATAGATCAGCTTGGACTTTCTAGAATTACACATGAAAGGAATTCTACAATATGTAATCTTTTCTATTGGGCTTCTCTCACTCAGCATAATTATTTTGAGACTCCTTCATATTGTTGCATGCGTGGGGTATAGCTCAGTGGTAGAGCATTTGACTGCATATCGTTGCATGCATTAGTAGTTCATTCCTTTTTGTTGCAGGACAGTATTCCACTGTATGGATAAACCACAATTTAACTTTTTCCTGGCTCCTGGGTATTTGTTTTTTCCCCATGTTTCGGTTATTGTAAATAAAGCTGCTATAAACATTCATGGGTAAGTGCTGTATGGACATATTTATTTCTCCTGAATGAATACAAAAGAATAGATTCACTGGATCATATGGTAGGTGTATGCTAAATTTTAAAGAAACTGCCAAATGTTTTACAAAGTGATTGTATTATTTTACATTAAGAACAATAGCATGTAAGAGTTCTAGTTCCTCTACATCCTGCTAATATTTGGATGGCCACCCTTCTTAATTTTACACATCCCAATAGGTGCTTAATGTTATCTCATGAGGCTCTAATCTGTACTTCCCAAATGACAAGTGATGTCAATAATGTGCCTATTTGGCAAACATTTCTTCTTTGGTAAAGTATACATTCCACTATTTGCCCATTTTAAAAATTGTTGTTTGGTTTCTTATTATTGATTTTTTAAGAATTTTTATATATTCTGGACACAAGTCCCTTATTAAATATATGCTATGCAAATATTTTCTCCCTGCTTTTATGCTATTGTTGCTATACATTTCACTATTACATATGTTATAAACCTTAGATTATATATTATTTTTGCTTACACAGTGAATTATCCTTTAGAGTTATTATTTATAAAAAATAAATATAAAAACATTAGTTAACCATGGAGTTATCATTTCTAGTGTTCTTTGTTCTCTTTTTGTGATCCACATTTCTATCTGGTATTTTCTTTCTGTCCAAAAACTTCTTAACATTTCTTGTAGTGTGTTCTCCTGGAGATGAATTCTGAAATTCAGCTACCTGAAAAAAAAATTTGTTTCTCTTGGGTTTTGAGTAACATTTTAGCTGAGTATAACATTCTGGGTTGATGGTTTTTGCCCACAGTATGGTAAATATGTTCCCCACTATCTGCTTGCTTGCATTGTTTCAGATGAGAAATCTGGCTTTATCCTTTTCTTTGTTCCTCTGCATATAATTGGCCTCTTTTCTTTGGCTGCTTTTAAGATTTTCTCTTTGTCACTGGTTTTGTGTGGTATGATTATAATGTACCTTGTAGTTTTCTTTGCGTTTCATGTTCTTGGGGTTCACTGAGCTTCTAGGATCTACAAGTTTCTAATTGTCATCAACTTCAAAAACTGTGTATTGACTATTTCTTCAACTATTGTTTCTGAATCCCTCTCTCCTCTCTCCTTCAGGGACTCCAATTACATGAATATTAGTCTGCTTGAAGTTGTACCACTGATCACTTGATATTTATTTAATTTTTTTCTCTGCATATGTCATTTTGTATAGTTTCTACTGCTATGTTTTCACATGTACTAACCTTTTTTTCTGCAAAGTTTAATTTGCCATTAATCCCATCCAGTGTATTTTAAATATAAATCATTGACATTTTTATCTCTAGAAGTTCAATCTGGATCTCTTTTATATTTTTTATGTTTTCCATTAAGTTTTTAAACCTATGATGAAACACAGTTAAAATATCTTTAAGTCATTGATGGCTAATTTTAAGATCATTTTCATTTTTGTGTCAGTCTTAATTGCATTATCTGCAACAGATTATATTTTCCTACTCCTTTGCATGACTGGTTACTTGATTAAGTGCCAGAAATTACGACTTTTAGCTTTTTGGGTGCTTGATATCTTTGTATTCTTACCAATATTCTCAAGCTTCACTCTGGGGTGCAGTTACTTCGAAACAGTTTGATCCTTTGGGTCTTGCCTTTTAAGATTATTAGGCAGAGCTAGATTAGTGTTTATTTTAAAGCTAATTATTCCCAAATATTGAGGCAAGATCCTTCAGGACACTGTAATGCCCTGTGAATTATGATGTTCTGCAAGCTAGCTGGTGGGAACAGGCTTGGATGTACACTAAACACTGTTGACTCTAATCCTTTGGATGGTTCTTTCCCAGACTTGCATGGTGTTTCCCACATTCATGTGCTGATCAGTACTCTTTTGAGTACTTGGAGGAGGAGTCCCTGTAGATATCCAGGGTTCTCTCTTTGCAAAGATTTCTCTTCTTACATACTCTGCACTAAATTCTCAAGCTACCTAGGTTTTCCTGGGTTCACAGCTCTCTTTCAGAGACTCAAGAAGTCTGTGTCTGCCTGTTTCCCCTTCCTGAGGCAGTAAGTTTGGGCAATCATGTCTGTCAATGACTGATATCTAGTGTCTTGAAAGCATTGCTTTATATATTTTGTCCAGGTTTTTAGTTGCTTAGGAGGTAGGTAGATCCAGTCCTTTTTCCTCTAATTTGGCCAGAAGCCCTCTACTATGCAGTTTAGCCTATTAAAAAATTAAAACCCCCAAAAAGCAATCTCTGAAAATTTGTAAAAAACTGAAATAAATGAGCATAACTGTACATCAAGTTAATGTCACAGCCAGTCATTTTAGAGCACACAACTTTGTAAATCTTTATTGGTATATATTTTAAGGATTCACATAGATACAAAAAAAAAATTAGACTTTATGTAGAAGTGTAACTGTTAAAATAATGATGGTAATATTATTTTAATCTACATATATTCATATATTAGAGGACAATGTAAAAAAGAAGTTAATGTGGTTAGGAATCAAAATTTTCAGCATAGGAAAAAAGATCTAATTATGGAAAAGGTAAATGTTTGTAATATTTACTTAGAGATGGAAATATTAATATAAACTCATGGTTTACTTTAACAATACTTATTTCCTAGCTCTGTCCATTGAGAGGCCTAGAAAAAAAATGACAACCTGGTAGTAATTAACATACCAACAACTTAGATTTTGGACTCTAAATACCATTTCCTACTAAAAGAACCAAGGCTCCTTGGAAGAATGGCTGATCCCATCAGGTTTGGGCAGGTAAAATATGAGATGAGCCTGGGATGTTTTATGGGTATCCAAAAACAAAGAGGCTTTTCAGGAGTAATCATCATGGGAAAGAGAAATTTGAGGCCTACGGTTGGCCATGATGGGGCAATTTGAGCATCAATGAGAATAATGGCTACAGTTGCTTGAAACATAGTAACTACACCAAAACCTCTGAGTTCATATGAAAAGGAGAGCCAAAAAACATACACACAGGTTGATTGCAAACCAATAAGCCATAAATGGAACACCAACTCTTTACTATGGACACTAGCTCTTAAAAGGAAAGAATTATGCGTTTATCCTACTTTTTTTTTCTATACAAGCTATATTTCTAAATAATTAAAAGAAGGTAAGATTTTCTCCGTAGAAATCTTCCAACTAACTCTTAATCCTATACCTGCTGAAGCCAGATAGTATAAATGCAAATTAGGATTATGTTACCCTTTATCAAGGGCATAAAAGTAAATGTGGATTGAATAAAACTAAATGAGCTTTTTACCTGATTATTCTCCTATAAATGCCATGTACTATTTGTCAAGAGGAAAATACAACTATGACAAATAGGCAAAGCATTTTAAATCTATGAATCTGATTTCTCTTTTTATGTTGTAGTAACCATTTATGGATAATTGTAATAGCTACTCTGTTTTATCAGCACATCAGTGAACAAAAAAAGATGATGGTGTACTTCATCACATAAAAAAACAAACTTACTTGTAGCTACTGAGCAGATCTATACTTTTTTGCCATGAGTTTAGAGCAACTATGCTCCCAGCGAGGGGTCTTAACCAAGAAACATGATTGTGGGTACGTTTGGCATAAGTAGGATAAAAATGAGAGAATAAAGAGTGAAAATGTTTTTTGAAAATAGCTCAACCATATTTTGAGGAATTGTAGTAACAATTTTCTAAATGAAATAAAAATCAGACATGGAAAAATTGAGATAAAATTTTTAAAAGACTGGGAGGTGAAAAACAACAAACACAAAACTTTTTCTAGAGACTTCCTTAAGATAAGGCAATATATTAGTGTTTTTGAGCAAAGGAATTTTAGGAAGCCAACCATGAACTAGCTTTGTGACTAATGTGGGCAAGTTGCTTAACTTTTCTGAGCATCAGTTCTCTCTCATGAGTAATATATGGACCATTAATGCACCTACAACATGGGGTTGTCAAGATGATTAAATGAGTTGACGTATGTGAGTGTTTAAAATAAAGACTGCCGTTATTAAGTTTGGAAAATGTTAGTTGGTATTATTTCTTTGACTTAAGGTTTTGCATAAACCTCCTCCCCTGTTTGTTCCCTAGAGCACAACTGACTGCAAGATTTCATTCTTTGATGTTTTTATGTTAACCATTTGGAATCATGGAATTTCCTCCAAAAATGACTACTGACGCAGGATAAGTATCATTGATCTTAATGATGACCTTCATAGAGGGAGCTTTGATAGTTCTGAACAACACATTATTGAACAAAAATGATAGTTTGTAGATTGAGGGGGCAGGCAACCACGATGGTCTAGATAAGAACAGATGGTAAATTATTGAAGTAGGCATGATCAATCCTACCTCCAGTCCCTGATGACTTGCCACCAAGGACCTCTAAGGATTGGTGAAAGTCATCCTAAACCTAATGGCTGCCACTTTAAAGAATTGCTAGTGATTATGTCATATGCCAAGAAGGAGACACTGTAATCTATACTTCTTTTTCTTTAAAATAAGATAAAGAGAACCCAGAGAATTATTGGTTAATAATTTCTAGCCTGAAAAGACTGTATAATTAATCATCCAAAAAATCAATTTGAAAACATCTACAGAAGAATAGGCCACTGGCATTTTTATGAACAGTTCTAGACTGATGTAATCTTCTGCGACAGAATGGCAAGGCCACTAGATGGAGGCGAAATGATGGACATCATCTATCTTGATTTCAGCAAGGTGTAAATTCTGGTTCCTATAACATACTTATTAATAATGTTGGCATGATATTCTCCATCAGTGTTCTCCTCACTATGCTCTGACACAGGTTTGTCCTGTTTGCTCCTCTAGATGGTTTATTCCTATGTTCATGAGGCCACACACTGGGGCCTAAGAGTGTCTTACATTTAATCAAGCTGTGCCTTCTGCAGGGATGTCCTGCTCTACTTTACTTCCTCAGACAGAGATATTTTACTTACATTTCCAAGCTTCAGGACAAAATTCACTATGTCTCCATTTTCTGAATTTTCCACTATTTCCCATGTGGTCCTCCAACTTTGTTTAGATTCTCTACTCAATTAGAGACCCAAATGCTCTTGACTATATCAACTGTTCAAAAATCATGCTATCTGTAGGGAGATACTTAATGTGTCAGTTTTGGTTACTGGCTTTGTATTGGTGGATGAACTCTGTGTATATTGTGTAATAAGAAGGTCCCAAAATGTTTTAGATGGTATGGAAGCAAATTAACAAGAGATGAAAACATAATGGCTCATTGAATTACATCAAGTAGAGGCAGCACAGATTCATAATGGTTAAGAATATAGACTCTGGACCCTACTTGTTTGGGTTTGAATCCCTATACTACCTTACTAGTTTTGTGTCCTTGGTTTAAATTAGTTAACCTCTCTGTGCTACAGTTTCCTTATCCACACCCTGTTTTTAATGGCATGCCTTTTCTCTTTGTTTAATCCAGAAGCCCCTTGAACAAGGACTATGTCAGTTTCACCCAATAAACCTTGAATGAATGAATGGATGGGTAGATAAATGAACAAAAACTATAAGCATCAGTCTAAACTGGGCTACCCCATTATAAAATGTTTACATTGGTTGCATTTGACAGTCCTACTACATTATGAAATAATCAAAGTTTATACATTAATGTTGAAAATTAATATCATTATAAAACTACTTCAATAAAATTTTTTTTGAAGAAACTCTTCAAACTCTATTTGTTCTTAAGTTTAAGACTGCCATCATAAGGTACAACAAATTCTCAATGAGGTTATAGGGTCAATATAAAGTAGAGAAAGACACACTTGAGGGAATCTGGTTTGAGCTTTTCTTTCCATTTACCATTAAAGGCTTTTTCACTGAGTAACCTATCCTAGTTTTCTTATTTTTAAATCTCTTCTTCCTGGTAGACAAGAGGTACTACTTTAGTAAATGTGAACCGAGGTACACTCCTATAGGTTTGAAATAAAGAAGCCTAAGGTGAATTAAAGAATTTTTGTGGATCTTGTGGTTACAACCTTGGTAGGAGGCTCTGTCTTTGCAGGTACCATTGCTTCACTCTGATGGGAAAGACCAACTTTGCATAAAAATAACTTTTTCTCAGTGTAATAAAATATGGCTCCATCTAGTTAGCATTAAGGCTTTAACCCGCAGGAGTGGGAACATCTTGATGTTAGGAAGATCCAAAGAGCATGATCAGAGGTTTCTTCTCTATGGTTCGGTTCCTCCTTCCCCTTTATCTCACACATTGTTATTTAGGTGTGCTTCTTTTCCATGATTTTGCATGGTACTACAAATAGACATTAGCAAATACATTTCTAGGAAGACTCAAGTATGTCTAGTACTCAAGTACTTCTTGAGTAATAGCTGCAGAGAGTACTAGAAGTATCATAGAAAAGTGATTCCTCAGGATTCTCAAGCAAATGTTTTAAGAATCAGAACAAGGACAGATTGGAATCGGCATCTGGAAATGTAAGGACATTTTTCTTAATCTAACTTAAACCTCGTATTCAACATTCTCTCAGGCATGGAGGAGGGAATCCAGGCCTCCCTAGGGAGGTCACCCTGGTTAGGGTGAACACTGTATGCCCTTGAGGATCAAGAAGACTAAACGTTAAAGTAGGCTTATGGGTTACCTAGACTGATCAGAAAGTTGGGGATGAGGTCCTTGCCTGAAGCAGAGGCAACAGCAGGAAACAAGGCTGAGACATAGTAGATTTGAGTGGAATTGCTAAACAATGGTCAAGGTCAGAGAGAAAAGTAAGAGGATCCTGGGATGTACTTCAAGGGCTAAAGGGTGAGAGGGGCAGCCTTCCAGCAAGAGTCTTTGTGCCCAAAGATCTTAGGGATTTAAGGGCCTACCCCTCCCACCTTTGTACTGAGTACAGGGCTTTCTAACATTATCATCCATATTCATTTTTAATTTTGAGAACTAATACATAAGATTGAGAAAAACTTATTTTGCAAATACATCAGCAGGAAGTGATATATATAAAATTCTGGTGAATCTGGTTTTTCAACAACAACTTAATACAGTAATGAGAATGCCAAATGCACAAATGAACCCTTTGGTAAGCTTTTATTGGTCAGCTTAGAATTCAGCTACAACCTTCACACTAAACCAGAGCAGGTCTGTTGCTGTTTAACACGGGTGACGCACACACAAGGTTTGAAGTCTTATAGATGAGATGTGGGAGAATTTCAGACTAACCCCACTGTGTCCTTTTAGCTCCCCTCTGTGGGCCCCCATGAAGCCAAGGAGACTCACTAGGAAACCAGGGGAAAATAAGACAATAAGTTTTCAAAACTTACAATAACTTTCTAAAGCAATTACCTAAGGGTAGAAAGCAGAGTACGATGGTTACATGGGAAAGGCTCCACTACAGACTAGTTATGTGGCCTTAGGAAGATATTTGATCTCTCAATGCCTCGGGACAACAAATGCATAAGAGTTATGATAAGCCAGGACCTTTCTCACAGAGTGGCTCTGAGGATTGAATGAGATAAGCCTGTCAAGTGCTTAACACAGTGCTTCCCACGTAGTACGTTTTCAATAAACATTACTGTTAGTAAGAGTTGAGGATCATTGGAAGGTTGAATATGTTGTATATATATTTATGTATTTTATTATATTATGTATAACCATATATATTTACATGTGTATAGAATAAAGCAATTTAACAACCTGTAATGTTTTCAAAATAGCACATTATATAATAGAGGAAGAAGGAGGGAAGAAATAAATGTTTTCCATGAGAACTTCTAACACTTGCACCTTCAAAAAAGAGAAATTGAGGACCATGACTTTTGGTCAGTCAGAAATTAAAAGCCCTGAGGTCTATGGCAATTTTTTAAAAAAATACATACCTTTCTGAATAAGTGAACTTACACTTTTCTAACTTTCAAGCGATTTTCATGAGAAACGTTGAAGTGAGGAGAAAAACAAAAATTTTTCAAAGTAACCTAGCTAGTGAATATTTCATAAGTTCTTCAAATTCTGTAGAAGAAAAATGATGTATCATTAAAATTTCCATCTAGATTAAGAACTATTTTTTTCAGAAAAAAAGAATAAACAAACCATTTTTACATTAGTCAATTAAAAAATGGGAAAAAATAGCTGAAATGTCTAACCCTTCTCTTTGAAGTATTTTAGTTTTGCAGCATAGAATTAGAATGTTGGAATGGATTTCCTCTGCTGTGTCAAGAGGGTCTTACAGCAGAAGGTTATTGCAAAACAATTTTCCTCTTTTGAAAGCACTTAACTTTTCTTCCATTGATGTTTGTAATGGCCTGTTATTTAGTCATGGATTAAATAAAAGATTTAAAGGAATGAAAGAAATTGAATGTGTACATGTTAAAAAGTTTTTATTTATGTGCTTATTTTTTAACTTTTTATTTTGCAATAATTATAGATTGGCATGAAGTTGCAAAGATAGTAGAAGGAGGTCCAGTTTCCTACTCACTCCCAGTGGTTACATCCGAGGTAACTATAGTACAATAGTTTAATTTTAATGAAACTTTCTTAGAGAAATTTCAGGATACTTCCCGCTTTCACACATGGGCACATGCACGCACATGGACACACACAGAACAGCTATTTCATCTAAGAGTTTCAGCCTGGAGGCAACTTCAATCAATAGCAGCCTACTCACCGGAAGGGAAGGAGGCTGAGAAGCCTCTAATGGTGACAGCAGTCCTGCTTGAAAATCAGGTCAAGCCCAGGAGGCTTGAGACAAATGGAAGAATAATCTGGAGTCACAACCAAGACCCCTGTGTCAAAGCCTCTACTATCAGTGACCAAACAAAACAACCTGACAGATTGGAAGAACATTTGTATGATACATAGATTTGTATCCATTATTCCTTTTCATTCTCCCAGAGAAAAAGGCATAATACTAAGCACTCTAGATCTTAAGAGGTTGTGGTCCTGAAATTCCATCAGAAAATATAGTACAAACCTAGTGCTTCTTAGTCAGCTTGCATTATATCTGTATTATCTATAATATGGGTACTCTGTGAATTGGAAATATTTTTTAGGTCATGCTTTTAAAAGTGTAGTGTATTAATAAAAGTAATCTGGAGCCACAGTTGACTGGAGGCAACAGGATGACATGTAGCATAGATAGTACACTTCTTGACATTTCTCCCTCCAGAGGCTTTGCCAGGCATCACTAATCAAGTATGGCATCATGTCTCATTGGGCCAAGATACCATTTTTCACATGGGGTTTCAGGCAGCGAATACCAGCTGATTATACTTGGCATTAGAAATGGAACCCAATCTGGGGGGATTGGTGATAGGGGAAAGCTTCCCTAAGAAGTCTGTTTTGAAAGCAATTTCACAGAATCTAAGGAAAGAGATCAGACAAAAGAAAAGACTCAAACACTTCATGGTCAGATTATACTTTTATTAGTAATCTTAAGATGTTTGTTTATAGCTGTATCACTAGGACCTAACAGTATGTGTCATACAGCTGATACTCAATGTATTTTTTTGCTGCGTTAGTGAATGGTTTGTTTTTCTTGTTTCGGCTATCAAAGGATGATAACAGAGAGGAACACCACCTGTCTCTTCGAAGAAGATTTCCATAGAAGAGTAGCCCCTTAAGGGATAAGGTGTAGTTTGGGTTTGGTTCTTAGCTCTCTATGTCCAGAAACATAATTCTATAGTTCCCTGTTTCAAGAACTGTTATTCTCCCAGCCACAACACTTTAGAGCCTTTTGATACTAGGTTTTCCTTTACAATATATCTTATTTTTAATTGTTTAATGATGAATACATCTTACTGGGCTGAAACTGTACCACACAATGTCTTAATTACATTAACATCTTAAATTTTCAATGGGTTTGATTTTCTCTGGTGAGAACTATCCTATGTTTTACCAATAGATGAACAGTATACAACCACCTTGTTTGCTTTTACTATTACAAAAAACTTTTCAGTATCATAGAAAATTTGGAGTAATTATCTGAAAAAAAAGACAATATAAAAAATCAACCAGAATTGACCAGTGTTACCATGTTGATTTGTATTCTAATAGCATTTCTTATTTGCTAATATATTATTTTCCTTTCACTAAAATTTTCTAATGTTATGCATATTCCTTTGTAACATGCTTTACCCTACTTAAAATATATTAAATATTTTTCCATAATGTTTTGTTTGGTAACATTATTGTCTGAATGGTATTTCATTTCATGGATAGTGAATAACTTATTAACCATTCCCTTACTGATAAACATTTCCCTTTTATGCACTGAAATACTGCTGTCATAATATAACAATGCATAAATTATCCAATGAGTTCCATACACTAATTTCTAAAAGATTATTTAATTTAAAGAGATGAAAAAATTTAAGATTTTCAATATATATTGCCATAGTACCTGGCAAAGAAATCCTATCAACTAAACTCCCACAAGCAAAGTGTAAAGAATTGCCACTTCAATAGATAAATCAAACTGAAGAATAATAGATAAACACAACTTAAGAAAGAACTGGTGAACTAAAAGACAAATCTGAGATAATTATCCAGAATACAGAATACAAGTGAAAATATAGAAAATATTGAAGAGGGGTTAAGATGTGGAAGATGTAATTAAAAGTTCACAATCTATCTAACAAGAATTTATAAGGAGACTATAAAAAAAATTTGAGAGGAACAATATTCAAAGATGCAGTGATGAAAAATGTTCCAGAATTAATGAAAGATATAAATCATCAGATTAAAACATTAAAACGAGGTCCTCAACAGGGTAAATAAAAATAAATCTCAAAACAGTGAAAGAGAAAATATTAAAAATAACCAGAGATAAGACAATTCACCTCCAATGGAAAAGAAATTAGAATATCAGTAGACTTATCAACAAAAACATCATAGAAAAAAATTAATAAAATTATAGAGTCCAAGCTTTGAAGGAAACTGGATTCTATACTTAGCAAAACTATTATTCAAATGTGAGTTTAGAATTTTTAAAAAGTGACAGATTTTACTGCCTAAAATTCTTCACCAAAGAGTAAAGAAATGAGGAATAAAACAGTCATATTCCAGAAAAAATACTGAACTTAGAAAATTGGTATGCATGTGGGTAAATATAAACACATAGTAAGTGATGAACATAATAATAATGACAATGATTATCTTTAGGAGTTGAAAAGCAGGATGGAAATAAAATACCAGATGATAACATTTTAAAATGGAGAAGAATATTTGGAAATAAAGAGTTCTGAAAGCTTTTTATTGTTCAGAAGGATGGTAGACATAGTGTTTAAATTAAACTTTGTTAATTCAAGTTTACAGGTTAAAAATTTCAGTGCAGTTTCCAGAGTAAATGACATAGAAGACAACTTAGAAAAAAGTTGGTTTAAGAATATGAATAAAAAAAGTGTAACCCTGTAAAGTTAGATAGATGCATATTTTAGGGCTAACCAATTCTACCCTAGAAGACTTAGATATAAACAAGAATAAATGAAAAAAATAAACATGAATGAATTAATGAATGAATGAGTGAGCCAATATGAGATTTTCATTACAACATTGTTACAGTTAAAAACCTGAAAACTAAGTGGATAAATAGGCTTTGGTTTATTCATGAGATGAAATACTATTCACAATTAAAATTAACTATATCTACATATGTCAAGATGGCTAAATACCCAGAATATTGAGTATAAAAGTAAGTTGTAAAGGAATGAGTATGACATTATTTTGTAAAATTTTCAAATGGAATAGTACTCTCTCCTATACATGGTGTACAAAAAGTAAAGTCCAAAGTACGAAGGAAATGTACTTTCCAGTTTCAGAATACTAGTTCCCTCTGAGAATGGAGTAAAAGAATTAGATGGAGCTTTGGCTATATAAAACAATTTATTTCTTGGGGCGCCTTGGTGGCTCAGTTGGTTAAGTGGTTACCTTCGGCTCAGATCATGATCCCAGGGTCCTGGGATCTAGCCCCACGTCCAGCTCCTTGCTCAGCAGGGAGCCTGCTTCTCCACTGCCTACTGGTCCTCCTGCTTGTGCTTGCTTTCTGGCTCTCTCTGTGTCAAATAAATAAATAAATAAATCTTTAAAACAATAAAAATAAAAAATAAAACACTTTATTTCTGTAAGAAATACCAGTTTGAAGGAAATATGGTAATATCTATTAAATCTGATTTGGCTGATGCTGGACATCATATTTTATTTTGTATACTTTGCTATCTACTTGAATCAATTCAGACTTAAAAATAACACTTAAAGAAAATACTTTACATACCCAAATTACATAAATTAGATAAATGTTTTTAAACAGGTTGCTTCAAACAGTTGGTTACTCAAACACTCCTTAGCCAAAATGTACATATCTAAAAGAAAAGAGATCCTTTTTAAAGTAGTTTGGCTAAAGACTAAACACTACTTCCAGTGATACTCCAATAGTTCCGAAACAATTGAGTCCATCCTTTGTAATTTCCTAAAGCAGTTTTCTGTCTCGAGTAGCCATGAAAACAATATTATTTTGTATTCAAATCTGGCGTATTCCTTCATGGGCACTTAATCATTCAATCACTATTTCTGAGATGTGAGTTGTGATCAGGTAATTTATGGAACACTTGGTACTCAATGCCAGGCATGACACGGTGCCTGCCCTCATGGGGCTTTTCATCTAGGAGTCTCCAAATAAATCTAGATTGTTCTACACATGCAATCTACCCTAGAAAGGGAACTTACAAGCCATTGGGTGAAATAGTATGATTTCACGCAAGAGGAAAGAGCAAGAACAACAAAAAAGGGTGTAAAACATGAAACAGCCCAAAGTCCAAAGAATAATAGGAAAGAAATTTCAAGGTATCTGAAGATAATAAAAGTAGCATGAAATGAAAACAAAACAAAACAAAACAAAAACTGTGATATGAAAGGCTTAGGATTCAGAAAGAGACCTGGAAAGAGACGGACAAAGACATACAGAGATATTGTTCTGCAGAGAGATACTAAGTGAAATAGGAACTAGCATTCCATGCAGAAGGAAACAAAATGTCAAGTGCTTTTAAAGCCCATCTCAAAGAAAAGAAGCCGTGACAATGAGAAAGACCAAAAAGAAAGATGATCTGCCATGATAGCTTCCGAATTCCACCTCGATGAAATGGCAGATATATAACCCAGCAATTGTAAATGCCATTTACTTTGTATTACATCCAGTCTTCTAATTCCAATTAAGTATGCTGAATTCTTTGACATATGTAGAGCTCGAAAGGACAAATTTCCAACACTCTCTTAAGAGAATTCATTAGAACTTTATCTTGCAGATCGGGCTGCAAGAAACCTTGAATGCCTAGCACTTGATTGAGCGTCCTTCATAAGGAAGACGACCATTTTTAACTCGGTGTCTGGGAGCCTGTTCCAAAACAAGATGGAAATCGCCTCCTGAAAGCTTCAGTTAAAACAGTGTAATGAATGTTACAGCAGATTTCAAATATTGTAATTTGTCACATGTTTATCCCCCAAAGAAATCTGCAATAAAATCTCAGGGTGTGCAAGATAAATGCGCTGAGTGCACAGAGCAGTGATTAAGAGCGTGGGCTTCCAACTCAAACAGAGCTGGGCTTAAATCCAGTTTTCAGCAGTTTAGCGGGGAGGCAGCCCTGAGCTCACGTTGCACTCTGAGCCTCAGTGTCCCCATCTGGTAAATATGGCAAACAATGGCTAACTTGTATAGATGAGTTTTGGGGAAATCAACTGGGGAGGTAAAACATTTGGTGCTGTCCAGCTAGCTTTAGCCCCCATTCACTACTTGCAGGGGTCTCACTATGGAGGTACTCATGATCACTATTACCATTATCCTATATACTGAACTTTGCTGTGACAGCCCGGCTCCATGCTGATCTCTTTCACAGGGAAGGTTTCCCCGAACTTCAGCATACTTCTGGTCCCTCTGCCACAAGCTCGCGTTGAAGCTTTACTTTATATTTGTATTTGGCTCATGCTGGCTCCTCACTGTGGCTAAGTGCCCTTGCACTTAGCACCTAGAGCTGAAGCTGACAAAATTATCATCTGGTAAGAGCATCTTTCAGGAAAACACTGAATCATAGATTACTGAGTGATAAATGAACAATAATTATTATTTTTTTAAAGATTATTTATTTATTTATTTGAGAGAGAGAGAATGAGAGATAGAGAGCACGAGAGGGAAGAGGGTCAGAGGGAGAAGCAGACTCCCCGCCGAGCAGGGAGCCCAACGCGGGACTCGATCCCGGGACTCCAGGATCATGACCTGAGCTGAAGGCAGTCGCCTAACCAACTGAGCCACCCAGGCGCCCAATTATTAACAATGATTTAAACTTATGATTGGCTCCAAAAAACCTTGTGCATCTGTTTCTGCCACAGGGACATGCCCGGCAGTGGGAACAAGGGCGCACTCGCCTTAGTATTTGAATTCAGTTTTTAGCTACGTCTTTCACTCTGCTCTCTTGGATGAAGGTCTCTGATTTCATCCAGTTTGCTTTCGTCACACAGAAAGCAGTCTTATTTCCCTAATAGAAAGAGAATTGTTGAGAAAAAAAAAAAAAACTGGAAAATGTAGCACATATACAGTTCTAGAAAGATGAAAAGAGAAGCTCGACTTCTCATTCACCCCAATGCCAGCCATCTGCACACCTCCAGCTAAACCTTATTTTTTATGTCACAATTGTATTCCTTAAAATAAGATGGCAAATTGCTGTTACTACAGCAGCTGTGGGAAAGAACAGGACACAAGATATACCACGAAGGTAACAATGTTCGATTGTGACCACAGACAACATAGGGAGCAAATAGCAGCAATGAATCATCTAAGCAGAATGGGTCTATACCCGCCTTGCCTCCCACTCTCTGCTTTCTAGTTTCCTGAATTTAATACACTGGAGTGAAATTCTGAATGCTAAATGCTCTACTATCATAAAAAGAAATCACTCTATATTAAATAAAAGTGTAGAAAGCCAGCTCTATATGGTGGAGGGTCTCAACCCTAGTCATAGCCTATAGTGCTTCTGAAAATCATCCTATACCTGAGGTTCACCCCAAAAGTTTCTGACTAGAGTGATTTTGGGGCAGTGAGGGTTCAGACCACGATAAACCATTAATTAGTATCAGTGGACTGATTCATGAAAAAATAGATACTTTTCTCAATGGGTAATAAAAAGAGATTTTCCTCTTTTAATGTATTAATGTTCTATGCAACAAGGGAAAAAAAAGGTTATGTATTCACCACTCAAGAAAGACAAAGAAGACAAATTTCACCTCTTTATTTTTTTGTGGGTAAATGAATATATTGCAGTCGACAAGAGGGTTGGAGTTGTCATATTAGAACCTCCTACAGAGGTTTTTCAAAGTGTAAATTTATGGCATTGTACTCTCCCACAGAACTTCCCGGCAGCCCCAACTATGTATGATTGTGAACCTCAGCCCCCTCACTAGCTCTAGATCCCCTTGTGCTCCTGGCAGCTGACTGGGGTCTTGTGCAGATCTTCCCTGGGATTCTGAAGTCCTGGGGTAAATGAGAGGAACCACGTGGTTGCTGCCACCCTGGCGGACAGCTGGTCACCCATCACATTTGTTCTCAGGTTCCACTCACTTCCTATCTCACCAGGACTCCGCAGTGCCTGCACCTGCATTATCTTGCTCCCCGTGGATTCTTGACTGGATACCAAGGGGGTTGAGGGCTCCTGACATTTCAGAAGTGCTGGGTCTGAGCACAGGAAACACTGGTCCATATGAATTCATCTTTTACCAGTATTTCCTGGGCTTCAGGGCAATATCTATCTGTACCCCAAAATGCCTTATTCATTTCTTAAATGGATTATGAGGGAATCCAGTGATTCAGCAATGAAACCTTGTGCTCTTCACTGAGTGGAGTTTAAGAGAACTCTCATTCTGTGGTAAGTTTATCTGCTAGAGGAGATAAAGCCTGTTCTTCCCATACTCGTTGCAGACCTCCTGAAATCT
This sequence comes from Mirounga leonina, assembly GCF_011800145.1. Taxonomy (NCBI): domain Eukaryota; kingdom Metazoa; phylum Chordata; class Mammalia; order Carnivora; family Phocidae; genus Mirounga; species Mirounga leonina. The sequence goes on from NW_023270816.1 coordinate 61,376, forward strand.
CATTTCCTAAATTTTATCGGACTCTTCTACCTCTCCTGAAGGGTGTGTGATGTCTTTGCTGTACTCAAAACAACTATCCACTGATTGGCCATTTGCCTTTGAAGATGAGACGATTTTCTTCATCGTTAATAATACCATTCGGGTTTTTCGAATTCCTTTTTGAGGCTTCCGAGAGATGAGGTGAATGAGTGCAAGCAGATCTTTAACAAAATGTCCCACAAATGCTCCTTATGTAATCAACTAGGGAAATATGATGCCTATGTTAGGTTTTTAATCTCTCACCATGTTATAGTTTATTTGATGAAAGACTGTTCCATGCTGGATTCCCAAGAAAATATGAATTATACGTAATCATCTCATCAGAGTGAAGTTTTTATGTTTTAAAAATATGAATTCTACCTTAAGGAAACTTTCTATTTTCAAAGAGGAGTCTTTTCTGATTACTCTTGCACCTACAGTTATTCTCAAATGCCCTAGGGAAAGCAAACAGCTGTTGAATCCTACGCAGAACTATGGGTTCGAAATCAGTACTTAAGACTTTTCATTTTAGCCCAGCAGGGCCACCCAAGTGACATTTCCGGGGAATAGAATCAACATCCAGTAAATTAGCAAACTTACACCACAAATGGAAATATTCAATTGAATATTTATAAGAAATAAAAAATTGAAGGTATATTGAAAAGAGAATAGCTTTCATTGTTGAAATGCCTAATGCTTCAAGCTAATAGTTTAAACTAAAAATCAGGATGTTGTTGGGAGGGGAGAGTAATTAACATTTTATGAGTAACCCAGCAATAGTGTTGGTTATTATTAAAGGAAAAAGAAAAGGAAATACTTCCCAAGTGTGCTTTGTTCATTTTGATTTCCAGTGACAGAGCTTTTTGTGCTGTTTCATAATGTTACGGTTAGAGCGCTGAATGAGGAGTCAGGAATCCTGAGTTTGGCCAGCAACCTCTTGACCCTGATTTCCTTCTGTGTAAAACGAGAAAGAGGGACTGCGCCAGATGTTTCTCATATCTCTGCTCATAGGCCAAGCCTCTTCTTCAAAGATTCTGATTCAGTAGGTCTAGGGGATCCACTTTGAGCCTTCTGGGATTGGACTTCACAAGGGCAGCGTTCTGCTCAGGTAAAACTAATGTGTGGGCCAAAACATTCAAGAGCTAGCAGTGCTTACAAAAAGAAAGAGCGCATACAAAAAGAAAAGGAGAGAGTTGCTGGAAACCATGAGAGAAAGGGCGCATACAAAAAGAAAAGGAGAGAGTTGCTGGAAACCATGAGAACTCAAATGTCCTGTTCAGAGACAATACAGAGCAACACTGAGCCTAAGTCACATAAAGCACAGGTGTTGGTACATTTCTGAAAGAGAGATACGCCATAATTCGAAGGGTTCTGACACGATTCAGGGATGCCTACGAGCAACTGGGGCTCTGACTTCCCTTTTCAACCAGAGCATTTCTGCTCAAAATTAAATGTCACAGCTCACTGGCTAGAACATATTTGAGAACATATTTTAATTACATATTCTAACTCCATGTATTAGAACCTGGTAAATCTGTATTTGCTCCCACTTTCTGTATCTGTTCTTGCCATTGCCATCCTTCATGTCACCCAGTTTCCAAAGTCCATGTCTGGTCATGACCTAGCTTGTCAATTGCTTTATATTTCATTTCTTACTTTTTCCTGTCTCTTTTCTCCCATAATCACTTCCCGGTCACAGGCATCTAAATTATTGCAATGGCCTTTTCTCTGAGCTCCTGGCCTCCAGTCTCTTTCTTCTTCAATCCATTCTGTATTGCTGGCCAAATGAACCTTTCTGCTCCATGGTTCTCATCCTGTTATTTGCCTTTCCCAAATCATACTTTTGATTAATTATTTCTATGTAATGATGTCAAAATTCCTTAGTCAGAGTTAAAAGGCTCTCTATGACTTGAACTCAACATAGCATTGCAAATGATCTTGTTCTGTTGTATGTTCCTGGCTTATGATTGAGCCAAACTAAAATTGTTCCCATATCACATACCCGGGTCCACGATTTTATCTGATTTGGCATACTCTTTTACATATGCTGTCGTATCTCTGGCCACATTTTTTATTGAAAGACAATAGAAGAGATAAAAGTACACAATCTTATTTTTCCTGACACAATCATTTCAATTTTTATATAGTCCTTTCTCTTTTACTTTTACATATGCATATGTGTTTTCATAAATAGAGTCAATTTTACATATATTTTTGCATTCTAGTTATAATCCTTTTCCACTTGGCCATGTAATCTTCATAGCTTTCATAGCTTTCATTTTAAAAGTTGCGTAATTTTCCACTCAGCTGATATGCCATAATTCAGTTAACCATTCTCCTATCTATAGTTAGACATTTGGTTGTTCCTAATTTTTAGCTCTTGTAAATAATGTTGCAATTTTTAGCTATTATAAATAATGGTGCAATTAATAACTCCATGTTTAACATTCTCCCTGGGGTTTATTACCTTTGGATAACTTTCCAGGAGTGAATTAGGCCGAAGATATAAAATTTTTATGTTTTTTTGATGTACATTGACAAATTGTTTTCCAAAAAGGTTATACCAATTTATACTGCCACCAATAGTATATGAGTACACTATTTTTACTATAGATTTGCTGGCTTAATAAAAATAACTATACCTTATTACTATATTAATTTTTATATTTTCATTACTAGGAAATATATTTTTTTTCATATTTTGTTTAATTATAGCTTTTCTTCTTATGTAAAATGCTTGTTATTTGCTGGCTATGTTTGTAAATTTTGGAAGGTCACAGCCATGACGGTCTTATTTTCCACTCTCTACTAGAACTCAGCGCTGGTCCTGGTGCATAGACAGCAGTCAATATATATGTGTGTTGTAAATAAAGACTTATTTATTTTTTGAGGTCTTACATGTTTTTACCAATTCACATAATTTTTTTTTAAGAATTTATTTATTTATTTGAGAGAGAGAATGAGAGACAGAGAGCATGAGAAGGAGGAAGGTCAGAGGGAGAAGCAGACTCCCCGCCGAGCAGGGAGCCCGATGCGAGACTCGATCCCGGGACTCCAGGATCATGACCTGAGCTGAAGGCAGTCGCTTAACCAACTGAGCCACCCAGGCACCCCCTACCAATTCACATAAATTTTTTTAATATACTATGGGAATTAACTTTTTGTCATAGGTAAAACTTTTTCTTTTAGTTTAATAGTATTTTGGAAGACAAAAAATTGTAATAGAAACAATTGCTATTTTCTTTGTGCATCTTTATATTGCCTTAAAACCTAAAAGTTATATTCCATAGAGACAAGAACACAAAAATTGAATTTTTTGTTTATTTTTAAATTTTTTGTTAAAGTTTCCTTTTGCAGATAAAATCTTGCTATTTTTTAAGGCCTATCCTCAATGCACCTTTTCCCAAGCTCTGCCTGGGTGTTAGGCCATTTATCTGTAACCATGGCCACCCCATGGCTTATAACTGAAGTTTTGGTTTGTAGC